>NC_136422.1:183959197-184041697 GCF_052625555.1 Lactuca saligna | reverse complement strand
TAATGAACATTGGGGAAGACCAGCATTCATGAGATTTCTTGTGGAAATGTCAGCAGAAGCAGATTGGATGAAAGAGTTAAGTGTGGTCTCAATTGATTTTGGGACAGGAGAAAAAGTTGAATCAAAGTGTAGGGTAGAGTATGCGTGGAGACCCGATGTTTGTAATCACTGCAAAATATATGGGCATAAAGATAGCAATTGTGGAATTCTTAATGGGGAAAAAAATGATAATGGTGTTGATGTTGCTGTAAACAGAGAAGAGGATGGGAAAAAAGATAAAGTTGATGATGATGGGTTCATTTTAGTCACAAAGAAAAGCAACAAAGGGCAGAAGTTCAACAATAAAGGTGTGATTATTAATGAAGAAGGGAAAGTGGATTTAATTAAGTCCTTGGAGAAAAACTCGAAACCTGTTAGTGAAGGAGATAAAGGTGGCAGCAATGAAGGAAAGTCTATAGAGGAGGGTGAGCAAAGGAAAAATAATAACAAACAAATTGAAGGAAAAGAAAAGCAAAAAGACGATAAGAAAGAAGAACAAAACAGAAAAGGGGCTGAAGGTAGAAATAATGGGGGAAATTATTCGAAATTTGCAGTGGGCAATCTCAAAAAAGATGGGAAGGAGAAAGGGGTATTTCAGTCAAAAGAGGATAAAAATGGGAAAGTGAATGGTACAGGGGTGTTTATCCCAAAAGAAAAAATGGGGATAAGAGTTAAAAATGTTATTGAAAATTTTAATGCTAAAAAAGATGGAATGCAGGGGAAAAAAGAAGAAAATCAAAAAAAGGTGTATGTTCCTAAAAAGCAGGTGGATTTAAAAGTTAGTTATAAATTTGACAAATCAGGTTCTACTTCAGGAAAAGATAATCAAGATGAGATATTATCACAAAACCCCTTTGATGTGCTTGCTGATTTGGGATTAAGGGATATGTCTTACTTAGATGAAATTGATCAGGAGATGATTTTAACTGGAGGTGGCCAGGAGATGAACACCGAAAATTCAAATGTTGATCAATGATGATGAATATAGGGTGCTGGAATGTGAGGGGTTCGAATTTAAGGCCTAAACAGGAGGAAATAAAGAATGTGATTAGAAGCAATAATTTGTCTTTGTTTGCTATTCTTGAGTCTCAGCTGAGATTTAATAAGTTGCAAACAACGTGTAATAATGTTTTTGGGAACTGGATGTGGATTTCAAATCAAGATGTGAGCCCTAAAGGCACTCGTATTATTATTGGGTGGGACCCGGATGAATTAGTTGTCATGCCGTTGGACGTTAATAGTCAGGTTATGCATTGTCAGATTCTTTTTATAAAAGATAATAAAAAGATCTTTTGTTCTTTCATCTATGCTTGCAATTACTACATGGATAGAAGGATTTTATGGGATTCGCTGGTTAAGCATTTCTATTCTGTTAATAATTCTCCGTGGTTGATTCTTGGGGATTTCAATGTTACTAAAGAGCTTATTGATTCTTCGGCTGGAAATTCTAGAATCTCGAAAGGAATGGTTGAATTCAATGATTGTATGAACCACATTGAAGTTCAAGATATTAACAGAAGTGGATTGCATTATACTTGGAATCAAAGACCGAATGGGCTAAATGGAGTTCTGAAAAAACTGGATCGTGTGCTGGGAAATTTCAAATTTATTGAGGATTATCCAGACCTATGATCATTAAATTTCCTGTTAAAAAGAAGTTCAGAGTTCGGCCTTTCAAGTTTGTTAATTCCCTCACACTGCTGGATGAGTTTCTTCCGTTAGTAGCTAATGTTTGGAAAACTGAAGTTGAGGGTTTTGGCATGTTTCGTCTCTGTCAAAAGCTTAAATTTTTGAAGAAGCCTCTCCGAAAGCTGTTAAATTTGCATGGAAAGTATGCTGAAAAAGTTTCCAAATGCAGAGATGATTTGAGTAGGATTCAATTTGAGCTTGATAGAGATCCGGGTAATGAAGACTTAAGAATTGAAGAGAGTTTTTATCTTCAATCTTTTCTAAATGCTAGTAGAGAAGAAGAATGTTATCTAAAGCAAAGAGCTAAAGTTCAGTGGCTAAAAGAAGGAGATTCTAATTCTAATTATTTTCATAAAGTTGTTAAGGGGAAAATAAATAGGAATAGAATTGAAAATATTCTTGATAGTAATGGCAATTGGAAAGAAGGGGAGGAGGCTTCTAGAGTAATTGTTGATTATTTTAGAGAGTTTCTTGGTGTTAATCATGAGGTTATTTCCCTTGTGTGTCCAAATAATCTCTTTACTAATCGTCTTGACAACAATCAAGCTCTCGACATGGTTAATGAAGTCACAAATGAAGAGATTAAAAGAGCTTTATTTGATATAGATGATGACAAAGCGCCGGGGCCAGATGGGTATTCTTCAAAATTCTTTAAAAAAGCTTGGAGGATTGTGGGGGATGATTTCTGTTTTGCTGTTAAGGAATTTTTCTTGTCTAAGAAAATATTGAAGGAGATCAATACAACTGTTATTGCCTTAGTTCCTAAAGTTCCAACTCCTGGTAAAGTAAGGGATTACAGGCCGATTTCATGTTGTAACGTTGTTTACAAATGCATCAGCAAAATTATTGTTAATCGGATTCGAGATCATCTTGGTTGTTTGGTTTCGGATAATCAATCAGCTTTTATTCCAGGGCGAACTATCTTGGATAATGTCCTGTTATCTCAAGAGCTGGTTAGAGGATATCATATTGATCGGGGTTATGCTCGTTGTGCCTTAAAGATAGACATTCAAAAAGCTTATGATACGGTTAATTGGAAGTTTTTGCAGCATATTTTGAAAGAATTTGGTTTTCACAGCTCTATGATTAAGTGGATCATGAACTGTGTTACTACTTCTTCGTTCATGATTAACATAAATGGAAGATTTCATGGGTTTTTTCAAGGCAAGAGAGGCCTGCGTCAGGGCTGTCCGTTATCTCCATATCTTTTTACTCTTGTTATGGAAGTTTTCAACCTCATGCTCAAAAGGTGTATTCGGGACAATAATGGTTTCAAGTATCATTGGAGATGTGAAAAACAGAAGATTACACATCTGTGTTTTGCTGACGATTTGATGGTTTTTTGTCATGGTGATTCGTATTCCATTAAAATCATTAAAAAAGCTTTGGATGAATTTGCAAATGCTGCGGGTCTTGTGCCAAACCTTGCTAAAAGCCACATATTTTTTGGGAATGTTAAGGGGCCGTTTAAAAGGAAAATTTTGAGGATCCTCCCGTTTGTTGAAGGGAAATTGCCCATGAAGTATCTTGGTATTCCTTTGGTGTCTACTAAGTTATTTATTAGAGACTGCAAGGGTCTTGTTGATAAAGTGAAGCATAAAGTCAATGACTGGAAGAATAAGTCTCTATCTTACGCGGGTAGACTCCAATTAATTAGTGCTGTGCTTTCGTCTCTCCCTGTGTATTGGGCTTCAGCTGTGTTATTACCAAAGGGCACCACTAAGGAAATTGAAAAAATTATGAGGAATTTCCTTTGGAATAGTGGTCAAAATGGAAAGGGAGTTGCTAAGGTGTCTTGGATTGAGATTTGCAAACCTAAGGTTTATGGCGGTCTTGGGTTAAAAAATCTTAGAGATTGGAACATAGGCCTTCTTTCCAGCAGAATTTGGAATATCATAAGTGGGCAGAACTCTTTATGGGTCAAATGGGTTAAGTTCTATCTTCTCGAAGGGAGAAGCTTCTGGGAAGTGAGTTTAAAAGACAAAGTGAGCTGGAGTTGGAGAAACTTAATGAAAATTCGACCATGTGTTCGGGATTTTTTTGTTAGTCAGCTTGGAAATGGAAAGGATACAAACATGTGGTTTGATAACTGGCACCAATTGGGTCCTTTGGGTTATGTTCTTTCGCATAGGGAAATTACTAATACTGGATATAACATAAGGGATACAGTTAGTGATGTTATTGGTGAAGGGAATTGGAGTTGGCCTGCTGAATGGCTTGAAATGATCCCTCAGTTAGGTGATTTTCTTATGCCAAGACTTATTGCAGAGAAAAAGGATGAGGTTCATTGGAGGAATCATAAAGGTACAATTGTTCCATTTGCAGTAAATCAGGTTTCTTCTTCTCTTATATACCATGAGTCAATTGTCAATTGGTACCACCTGGTTTGGTTCCAAAACAGAATCCCAAGTCATTGTTTTATACTTTGGCTTGCTATTCTGGGAAGACTTAGAACGCAGGACAGAATGAAGAAATGGAAAGATTCTAATGGGTTTAGCTGTGTTTTTTGCAATTCTCAATTGGATTCTCATTCTCATCTATTTTTTGAATGTAATTATACAAAAGAAGTGTGGAGTTTGATGAAAAATAAGGTGAAAATTAATCATACATCTGACAGCTGGTTTGATATCATCCGTGAACTTCAATGTTCCTTAAAAAAGAAAAACATCAATGATTTCATCAAAAAAATTGCCTTGGCGGCTTCTGTTTATCACATTTGGAATGAAAGAAATAAAAGAGTGTTTGGGAGAATGAACAGTTCAGTGGAAAATGTCGTCAAGATTATCACAGAAGATATTAGATTGAAGATTTTTAGCCTTAAAATGGGTTATCTTGGGCTCAATGAAGAAACGTGCAAGGAATGGAATGTTCCTGTTAAAAGTAATAATTATATCCATGGAAGTTGATAATAACATGAGAATTGGGTTGTATATGGAGATGTTAGGTTGGCTGGGGTTGAATCGATGGGAAGAGAGTTATTATGGAGACCGAATGGTGAAAATGAGGAAGAATATAAATAAAAGCGGGAATTCTAGTAAATCTGTCAAAGGGTATTTTGGTCAAATCTGGAAATTTAATAAAAGGAAAGACTTATTAATGATCGTCTTGATTGTTAAATGCCTCGGCTGTGATTCTGATGCTGAGAATTGGAAGGAGGCGGAATTAGAAAATAAAAATCGCAGGCTCTTAATTCTTGAACAGGGGCTGTTTGGAATTCGGATTAATGAAGGAGTGATTGCTGTAATCTTTGTCATGAATGATAAGTTCAATTTTATGAGAAGGGATAAGAGCATGCGGTTTAGGGAATGGTATCACAGAGAAGGAAAAAACAAGAAACAGGGGCAAGCTGGGATTTTGTTAAAAGATAGCGAACGTGGTTTTTGGGTGGAGGGGTACTTTGGTAATTCTAAGCTCTGCTGGTTTTTTATTCTTTTTAGAAATAAGTGTGGGAGAAAGAATAAAAGGCAGGATTTTAATAAAAACGAAAATCTTAGAATCTGGGTCAAAGGGTATTTTGGTCAACTTTGGGGAAAATTTAAAAAGTTTGATCAATTTGTGCATTGCTTGGTTATAATCGAAAATTGGAAGAAGGGCATAGTGATTGGGAATCAAATGGGTGGGTGTTTTGAAAGGCAAATGAAAGTTAAAGAAGGAAGAGGGTGGTTTGATGTGCAGTGGATTATGAATGAAATTAAGATGAATAACAAGAAAGGGCAATTTGGGTATTTTTCTAAGTTTGAAGTGGTTTTGTGTTGGAAGGATCATAATGGAAGTTGGATGGTGTTGCAAAATAGTTGGAATAATATAGCTGGGAGTCTTTTTTCTTTTCATCTATGTACAAATGGACAAGGGCAATATGGTCACACTTATGAGATGAGTACCAAAATTAATCCTTGTTTGTTACTTCTTTGGCGTTTGGCTGTGAAAGGGCAATATCGGAATTATTGGGCATGGATGAATTTTATTGTTTATAAAGGAGTCCATTTCCAATATCTTTACAAAGGAATTGACGGTAACGGGACTTTTACCAATTTTTCCCTTAAAATTGGATTGCAACTCGGTTTAATCCCGAGTATCATTTGGTGTATACCTTATGATGTGGTCACTTTTCATCAATATTTGGAATTTATATCCATCTATTGTGAAATCCCGCCGTGGAAACAAGGTGTGTATTGCAAAGGTTTTGACGGAAATGGGTGGTTATTCATTTTTTCCCTTAAAAATGATTTGCATCTCGGTTTGATCCCGAGTTTCATAAGAATTTTTTCTTGTGAAGTGGTTTTTAAAAATTTGCATATGGGTTTTATCCCCATAAGTTGTGTTTTTTATCCTATTAATTTAGGATTCTCCACAATTGTGGGTGCCACTACTGGTTCGATCAGTAAGTGGTGGGATATTCACCCGTCAATAACCAGGCTTGGGTACGTCATCCTTAGACTGTACCACCATTTTTTTGGCATTTTTTGGGTAACAAAATGTCACTTTTTATCCGGTTCAAATCCGGAAACTTTAATTGGATGGTTTTCCCTCTTTTTCCATAAAAAGAATCTAAATCTTGGTTCAAGTCCAAGTAGTATAGTCATGTGGTTTGCCCCGTTTTTCCAAAAATGGATGTTTTTTACCGGTTCAAATCCGGACTATTTAGTTGGTTGGTTTTTCTTCTTTTTCCATAAAAAGAAATTAAATCTTGGTTCAATTCCAAGTAGTTTAGTCATGTGGTTGGCCCCTTTTTTCCAAAAAAGGATGAATTTATCCGGTTCAAATCCGGAAATTATAGTTTGGTTTTCTAACTTTTTCCGTAAAAAGTTCAAAAATCTTGGTTCATTTCCAAGTAATTTAGTGGGTGGGTTTTATGATTTTATCCATAAAAATTCTAGAGATAGGATTTATGTTAAAAGATTGTGGATGATGATGGGTGATGATGACAATTGGAATGGAATGATGGAAAAGCGATATAATCAAAGAAGGTCGGTTAAAGAGAGCAAGAATTGGAAGATTGTGAATAGAGATAATAGAGAAGATGATATTTTGGCTTTTTATAGCAACATACTTTTGAGGTACATAAAAGATAATAAAGATACAAGGGTGGAGAGGAGAAAGAAGATTGCTATTATGGAGTCCTTTGGCAATGGGAAGGAAGAAACTATGTGCATTTTTATTTGGAATTCTTGGGATATTGGTGTTCATAGGACTAGCGATATTCTTGACACTTGGATGAGGAGCATGTATAGAGATGGCATTTTTGAAGAGTGGAAGAAGAGATGGGGTGTTCATTTCGAGTGCGAGCGGAAATTTGATGACCACTCCGGGTTGTGGAGTTGGAATAGAATAATTTGTACTTTCTTTGTTTATATTGTTGCTAGGGTTAGCATTTGGTTTTGGTATCTTAGAGATGTTTGGATTTTGGTCATTTTTGGGGTTTGTCCAAAAATGACATAACTCTTGTTTCTTTTTTTCGAATTTATAAAATTTTTGCCGGGGCTTCGGCCTCTTTCCCAAAAAAAAAACCCTAAACCCTAAACCCTAAACCCTAAACCCTAAACCCTAAACCCTCAACCCTAAACCCTCAACCCTAAACCCTAAACCCTAAACCCTAAACCCTAAACCCTAAACCCTAAACCCTAAAACCCTAAACCCTAAACCCTAAACCCTAAACCCTAAACCCTAAACCCTAAACCCTAAACCCTAACACATGGAAAAAACATGGATTGGAGGAAGTTATGGTGAACGATGAAGGAATTTATTTTTTCAGATTTAGCACTGAACAAGGCATGATTTCTGTATTAGAGGGAGGAGTTTGGATGATCTTTGATAGCGCCCTTGTTGTTAGAAGATGGACCACTGGTGTGAGCTCGGCTAAAGATCAACATGATAAAGTTCCAGTTTGGGTAAAAATATACAATGTTCCTCTTGAATATTGGAATGGAACAGGGCCGAGTCATATTGCTTGGGAAATAGGAAAACCACTGGATGTTGATGCTCATACAGCAAAAATGTGTCAAGAACATTGGGGAAGACCGGCCTTTATGAGAATCCTGATTGAAATGTCTGCTGCCAAGGAATGGTTAAAGGAAGTTCAAGTTTACTCTTCGGATCTCACTACAGGAGAAAGAATTCTTTCAAAATGTAAAGTTGAATATGCGTGGAACCCTTCCAAATGCTCTCATTGCAAGGTTTATGGGCATAAAGACAATACTTGTGGCATCTTATTAGCTAAGGAGGTCAAAGATATAGCAAATTCTGAATCTGAAAATCAAAATAAGGATGGGACTAAAGTTGATTTAATGGAAGTTCTTATTGCGAGCACAAAAAAAGTTGAAGAAGATAAAGATGGATTTCAAACGGTGGTTAAAAGAAACAAAGGAATAAATTCTGGAGAAAAGAACAAGGAAGGATATGGGATTAAAAATCAGAATCAGCCCCAAGGGCATTTTGGGAAAAATCAGAATTTGTCTCAAGGGCAGTTTGGGAAAAATCAAGGAAATGGAAGGAATCCGGTTAGAAATATGGCTGGAAATCAGGGGCAAAAAGGGAATGGTGGAGGAAAAAATTTTGTCGGAAACCAGGGGCAAAAAGGAAATAATTTGGAAAAAAATGGTAATAATTTTGGCGGTAATCAGTGGAACAAGGGTAAAGGAATTTAGGGGCAAAATGGGAAGAATCAATATGTGAATGGAAGATCATTTGGTCTTAATTTTAACAGGGGCAGAATAGTAAGAGTACTAATGATTCGAGCAGGAATTTTATTTCAGTGAATAATGCTGGTGGGAATAATGATCAGGGGATTTCGCATGTTTCAACTTCTCTCAAAGATCCGAATTTGTCTCCTGTTATCAGGAGAAACATTGAAAATTGGCTGAAGTATGTTCCAAAGTCCAAAGTTGATATTAAGATAAGCTCTAACTTTGATAAAATTCCAAAAGTTGAGAAATTTCATGATCCTGCTATTATTTTATCTAGCAACAAATTTGAGATTTTAAATGGTTTGGAAGATGACAACCAATTGGATTATTCAAGGAAATGTATGCAAGATTTTGATCTTGATTACTTGGATAATGTTGATCAAATGGAAGTTATAGGAGGTATCCCTTCGGATGATACCATCATGGAAGGCTTTTCCAATGTCGCTTAAATTTGGTATTTGGAATATTAGGGGTCTTAATCAGGCTCCTAAGCAAAAAGAAATAAAAAAATTTATTAAGGAGAATAATTTGAGTTTATTAGCTATTCTTGAATCTCAAGTTAGTTCTAATAAACTTAATGAAAAGTGTGATAATATCTTTGGGAATTGGAAGTGGACTGCTGTCAAGGGTAATTTAGGGAGTACCTACCGCATTATTTTGGGATGGAATCCTCTCTTCTTTGATGTCAACCTGATTAATCACTGTGATCAAGCTATTCACTGCAAAGTTTGGTTTCCTTCAAACAACAAATTTGTTTTCTGCACCATTGTTTATGCTGCCAATAAGTATGTCGATAGAAGAGATTTGTGGTCTTCCCTTGTGCACCATAAAGGTCTTGTCAATGATGATCCTTGGATTATTGGGGGTGATTTTAATGTTACTCTCAATCCTAGTGAATGTTCTGCTGGGTCCTCCACATTCACTAAAGGGATGGTGGAATTTCATGAATGCATTAATACTCTTGAAATTCAAGATATTAATTGTAATGGATTGAATTTTACTTGGAATCAAAAACCGAAAGGATTAAATGGAATTCTGAAGAAACTTGATCGTGTCATGGGCAACTGCAAACTTCTGGATCAGTTCCCATCTATCTGTGCTTCTTTTCTTCCTTATGGGATTTCTGATCATAGCCCGGTCATCATTAAAATTCCTTCAAGAGCTAAGTTTAGGGTCCTTCCTTTTAAATTTCCCAATGTCCTCACCCTATGCCCTGAGTTGAAATTGATTGTTGAAAAGCACTGGAATATTGACATTAATGGTGTTAAAATGTTTATTTTAACGCAAAAGCTTAAAAGCCTCAAGAAACCAATTCGCAAACTCTTAAAGATGCAGGGAAATCTTTCGGAAAATGTTAATCACTTTCGAAAAGAGCTGGAAGCGGTTCAAGTGGATTTGGATTCGGATCCTTTCAATCATCATCTTCGAGAGCTGGAGGCTATTTTTCTTGGCAAATTTAAATTAGCTTATGATAAGGAGGAGAAATTTCTAAAACAAAAAGCTAAAATCCAGTGGTTAAAGGAGGGTGATAGAAATTCTAAATTTTTTCATAGAATTGTTAAAGGGAAAATGCACAAAAACAGAATTGAAGCCATTATGAATGGTCATGGAGAGTGGCTGGAAGGGGAGGCTATTTATAAAGAATTTGTTGAATATTTTCAGGATTTTCTTGGAAAAGAGGTGGCTTGTGACGAGATCTATCTTCCTGATTCCCTTTTTACCAATAAGCTGGACCTTGTTGATGCTGTGGATATGGTCAAGATTGTTTCAAATGATGAAATTAAAGCAGCTCTCTTTGACATCGATGATGATAAAGCCCCTGGACCGGATGGGTATTCGGCTAAGTTTTTCAAATCCATGTGGTCTATTATTGGAAAGGATTTCTGTGCTGCTGTCAAGGAATTTTTTGCTAATGGTAAAATGCTCAAGTATAAATTCTACGGTCATTGCTTTAGTCCCTAAAGTTAATTCTCCAGGGAAATTTAGTGACTTTAGACCAATTTCATGTTGCTCTGTTATTTACAAATGCATCAGTAAAATCATTGTGGGAAGAATAAGAAACCATTTGGGTTCTATTGTTGCGGATAACCAATCTGCTTTTATTCCGGGTAGATCCATCACAGACAATATTCTTCTTTCCGAAGAATTGGTTAGGGGTTATCACAGGAATTGTGGTTACTCTAGATGTGCTCTTAAAGTTGATATCCAGAAAGCGTACGACACGGTTAATTGGTCGTTTCTTCAAAATATCCTTTTCCACTTTGGATTTCATCCGACAATGATAAAATGGATCATGCAGTGTGTGAGCTCTCCTTCATACATGATTAGTATGAATGGATCCTTTCATGGGTTTTTTGATGGAAAAAGAGGTCTTCGTCAGGGATGCCCTTTATCCCCGTATCTATTTACTTTGGTAATGGAAAGTTTCAACTTGATTTTTCAAAGAAGAATAAGGAATGAGCCTTTGTTCAAATATCATTGGAAGTGCAAGCCTCTTAAAATCACACACTTGTGTTTTGCGGATGATCTAATGATCTTCTGTCATGGTAATAAAGCCTCGGTCAGGGTTATAAAAGACAGCCTTGATGAATTTGCTAAAGTTGCAGGTCTACACCTTAATTTTTCTAAAAGCCATATTTTTTTTGGGAACGTCAAGGCTGATGTGAAAGGGAAAATTCTGGACACCCTTCCATTTGTTGAAGGGAAACTTCCAGTGAGATATTTGGGCATTCCCCTAATATCTACTAGATTATTTATTCGAGACTGCAAAAGACTTGTTGATAAAGTCCGATGTAGAATTGGTGATTGGAGAAACAAATATCTTTCTTATGCGGGAAGACTTCAGCTCATATATTCGGTTTTATTCTCCCTTCCTGTGTATTGGGCTTCTTGCTTGCTTATTCCGGCTTCTATTACAAAGGAAATTGAGAAACTGATGAAGAATTTTTTGTGGGATTATGATGAATCCAAGAAGGGAAGAGCTAAAATATCATGGTCCTCTATCTGTAAACCTGTTGAGAATGGGGGGTTGGGTCTCAGAAATCTTAGAGTTTGGAACAAAGCTATTCTATCTAAAAGAATATGGATGATTTTATCTAATGTTGACTCTTTGTGGGTTAAATGGATAAATATTCATGTTCTCAAGGGTAGAAGTTTTTGGGATATCAAGGAAAAACAGGACCTAAGTTGGAGCTGGAGGAATTTGATCAGATTGAGAACCAAATTTAGAGATCATTTTTTTACCAAGATTGGAAATGGGGCTAATTCTTTTATGTGGTATGATGATTGGCACCAGTTGGGTGCTTTTTCGCATGTTCTGTCGCCTAGAGATATCACTAATGTTGGATTCAAAATCACTGACAAAGTTAAGGATGTTATTGTCAATAACTCTTGGTCCTGGCCGCAAGAATGGATTGCTATTATTCCTCAATTGAGAGATCATCAACTGCCGATTCTTAATCCTTTGGTGGCTGACAGAACTTTATGGAGGAAAAGGGATGGTCAAGTAGTGGAATTTGATATTCAGCAAGTCTGGAGGGATCTAAATTTTTGCGGGCAGAAGGTCCCATGGGCCCATTTGGTTTGGTTTAAACAGTGTATTCCTAGACTCAGCTTCATTTTATGGCTTGCTATCCAGGAAAGATTGATGACCCAGGATAGAATGAGATTTTGGGATAAAAACAAGAATCTCAAGTGTGTTTTTTGTAATTTGCAACCTGATTCGCATAATCATCTCTTCTTTGAATGCTCGTATTCTTCTCTTGTTTGGAATATGGTGAAAGATAAAGTGGGAATTATTAGTAATTCTCAAGGATGGGAAACATTAATTAAAGAGTTTCAAGTTCTGTTGAAAGGGAAAAGCATTCAAGATTTCATCTCTAAGATTGCCCTTGCTGCGACAGTTTATTTTATTTGGAGAGAGAGAAATTGCAGGCTGTTTAGAAATGGAAATTCTGAAGAAAGGAAAATTGCCTTGAACATTTTTGAAGAAATCCGTTTAAAGCTTATTGGTCTTAAAGGTGGTTTTTCGGGATTTGATAATATTGTTAAAAGGAAGTGGGGTGTTCCGATTGAAGAGAAAAATCAAGATTTTAATGATGATTAAAGGAATTGACGGGTATGGGTTTAACAATTTTCCTTTAAAAATTGGTTTGCTTATCGGTTTTATCCCGATTTTCTTAAGGATTTTTCCTTTTGAAGTGGTTTTCTTTTTGCAAATGGGTCTTATCCCCATTATAAGTTATTTTTCTCCTTGGCAACTTGGAGTCTCCACTTTGGTGGGTGCCACTTCTAGTTTGATTAGCAAGTGGTGGGATAATTACCCGTTAATACCAGGGATTGGGTACGTTCTCCTTAAATTGTACCACAAATGGGTTGGTTGTTTCCCTTGTAACCATAAAAACAACCATTTTATGATTTTTTGGCATAAGTGTAAGGCTATTGCTATCCGGTGTATCCCGGATTTCATTGGATTTTTATCCTTTGAAGTGGATTATTCCTTATTGCATTTGGGTTTGATCCCCATTAGTTGGTACTTTTATCCTAGGCAACTAGGATTCTCCACTTATGTGGGTGCCACTGCTAGTTCGATTAGCAAGTGGTGGGATATTCACCCGGCAATACACGGGATTGGGTACGTTAACCTTAGACTGTACCACTTACAGGTTGGTTGTTTCCTTTGTTATCATAAAAACAACCACATTTGGAGCTTTATGGATCCGTTTTTGCTTATTGCTGTCTGGTTTATCCCAGATTTCATTGGAATCTTTTCCTTTGAAGTGGTCAATTTTTTAAAGCAAATGGGTTTGATCCCCGTTAGTTGGAAATTTCTTCCTATGCAACTAGGAATCTCCACTTTAGTGGGTGCCACTACTAGTTCGATTAGCAAGTGGTGGGATATTTACCCGGCAATACACTGGATTGGGTACGTTAACCTTAGACTGTACCACAATTGGGTTGGTTGTTTCCCTTGTTTTCATAAAAACAACCACTTTGGGACCTTGCAATCCCTTTGGTTTTACCAAAATTTTAAAGCCAATCGGTCCATCCCGATTATCATTGGTTTTTTTTGCCTTTGATGTGGAATTTGGAGGGTTTATTCTTAATTTTTTAAGGATTTACCTTCAGGGGTATTTTTGGAATACTCTCATTAAAAAAGGAATTGACGGGTTTCAAGCTTTTGGGTTGATTCTTAAGAAGAAAGTTGGCAATGTAGTTTTTTGTAACCTTGAGGATTGTGGTTTAATTGTGCTTATGAGATATTTATTTGCTAGAGGTTGGGATTTTATCCAAGGGCAGTTTCGGAATTCTTGGATTATTATTTTGGAAGAATTATTGAAGAGTAATTGGATTAGTTTGGGCAACAAAGAAGGTGAAGACAATTGGAAGAAGATTTGGAAATGTTGGGATTTGTTGGAAAATAATGGTTTTAGCATCATACTTTCTCGGGCTTTGAAGAATCTCTTTTGGAGCTTATTGGATTCTAAAGTGAAGATTGGAAAGAAGGTCATCAATTATCTTGTGGAGAAGATTGGGAAGAATTGCATGAAGAATATTGTTCAAAGTTCAAAGTTAATTGCTATTCTCGGTTTTAGTTTCGTGTGGAGATATTTGCAAACTATTGTAGTTTTGAATGATTTGGCCAATGATTTTCTTGAGTTGGATGTTCCTTGGAAGCTTTGGAAGACTAATATTATTCAAACCGTGGACTATTTGATTGAGTATGAGGCCATTTTTTGGGGTTTGACTTGGAGGAAGATTGGAAGCTATATGAAGATTGATGACCTTGAAGATTTCGTTAATTGGATGGTTGTTAATTTTGAGTTTATTGTGTTTTTCTTTATAAGTTATATTTGGTTTCACTCCTTGTGTTGGAGTTGGACATGGAAGTGGATCGGTTGGCTTTGTTTAGATAGGGTTTGATGCTTGTGTTCTTTTAGTGTAGTTTTTTAGTTTGTTGTCTTGTTGTTAGGTTAGTTGTTAGGTTTTTTGGGCGGTTGCCCTCTTCCCTTGTTTTGTTTTTTCTTTTCAATAAAATTTGCCAAGGGGTCTTCCCCTTTTATCAAAAAAAAAAAAAAAAAAAAAAAAAAAAACCCTAAACCCTAAACCCTAAACCCTAAACCCTAAAACCCTAAACCCTAAACCCTAAAACCCTAAAACCCTAAACCCTAAAACCCTAAACCCTAAACCCTAAACCCTAAACCCTAAACCCTAAAACCCTAAACCCTAAACCCGAAACCCTAAACCCGAAACCCGAAAACCTAAACCCTAAACCCTAAACCCCAAACCCTAAACCCGAAACCCGAAACCCTAAACCCTAAACCCTAAACCCTAAACCCAAAACCCGAAACCCTAAACCCGAAACCCTAAACACTAAACCCTAAACCCTAAACCCTAAACCCGAAACCCTAAACCCTAAACCCTAAACCCTAAACCCTAAACCCACCCATGGATTACTTTCTCTCTCTAGAATTTTTCTCTCTAGGAAATTCCTTTGGAGATTAAGTGTTCTTGTTCTTGTCTAGGGTTTTAATGCTTAATTTCTTATAATCTGTTGGTTATTTGGTTGTATTTTGTTGTGATTATTATGGGAAAGATTCATAGGGTTCGTAGATCTTCAAAAAAATCAAAATATCATGATAAAGAGGATGATATTCTTAGATCTTTCCATTTTGAAGATAGTCCTGGAAACCTTGCAAACAGAGCTCATAATCATGATGATCATCACGATCAGGGGAATAAGGTTAGTTCATCCTCCACTTGTGTTAGCAATCACAGCAACAGAACTTTATTCTTCTCTGATTCACCACCTCTTATGGTGGTCGAAGCTTCTTCTTCTGCTACTAATATCGTTGTTGAATGAAAAATTTTGGGCAAGGAACCAACCACTTTTCACGAGAATGATGAAGTGCCAGATCCTAATAACTGTCTAGGGAACTCCTTTGATGCACCCATTGAAGGTTACGATACATCTGAAGTTGCTAGTGGAGTTCTCGATTTAAAAGATAAAAGGTTAAAGGCTCTCTCGGATTCTGATAGTGGGGACGTGTTGTCCTCTTCGACCTCTCCAGCCATAGTAGCGACTAGCCAAGACACCCATCGATGTCCCTCCCCTCCATGCACGATGGCTGACCCAAATATTGATACCCCTAAGGGCTCCCACGTTAAACCTGTTATGGAGTTCGCAAAAAGAGATGGAGTGGTGGAGGGGGTTTCTGAGAATATTTCTCATGGTTCGTCTATTGCAGCCTACGAATCAGGAGTGGAACGCCATGCGAATGATGAACTGTATGAAACTTCTGCTAAAATTGATGGAGCGCTAGAGGACTGTTCAGATTCCGATGTTAGGGATCTTGTTCGCGAGTTTCCTTCTGCGGGAATCCTCTCTCCCGTCGTGTCGACTCCAAATCCTCCATCTGGCTCTATTTCCGATGTTCCCTGGTCGTTTCAACCTTTGACGTCGGCGACCCCTCCGGTTACACCTCCTCTCAGCATCGAAGATGGTCAACCTGTGCCTCTATGCGTCGGAGATAGTAAGTCAACGCCGCTGATGGAGACACGAACCAAGTTTGGAAAAGATTCCTCTGGATACGTTGGAAAGGATTCAGCGTCATTATCTCCCAGCGTGAATATGGGACTTTTCTCTTATCCAGAAAGTCAAAAGGACCCTCATCCAATAGATATTGACGTAAGCCTCACAAATGTAGGAATGGGGGAAGAATATCAGTCGGCTGCATGTGTGGGATGCCCCATGCCCATTAATTGCAATCCCTTAGTGGGAGACAAAGACTTTAATGCGCCTGTCCACCCCTCCCACCTCCTATCTATACGCGTGCCAGCTACTCCCCTTCACATCTCTTCCAAAAATCCTTGTGTGGGCCACGATTTTGAAACCCTTCCCCCACTTTCTGTCCCAGTGAACGATTTTAACACTCCTCCATCTTTTTTTGGGCCTAACAGCCCAAACATTGTCCAGCAAGCACTCTCATTTGCTGATATCGTTAAGGGCTGCCCTCCTTTCAACGACCCACCTCTTGTTGATGCACCCTCCACTACCACCAAGCCCACTGCCGTTAATGATTTTAATAGTGCCGAGGCTCCCCCTATCCCTTCTTTAAAACTTGACTTTATTAATGAGATTGAAACTTCGGATGATGATTTTTTAATCATTCCTTCGGATATTTTGGCTAATGGAAGCACACCCTTTGAAAGAACTCTATATGGATACTTTGTGGGGGATAGACTTGTGTTTCCATTTGTTAAGGATCGTACCCATGAATTATGGAAGGAACACGGGCTTTGTGATATTTTTATAAATGACGACGATGTTTTCTTCTTCAAATTTGACAACGATGTGGGTATGAATTACGTTCTTTAAAAGAGTATTTGGAAGCTCAATGGCATCCCGCTTTTCCTCCGAAAATGGGACCCGGACGTATTTATTGAGAAACCAAGCCATGATCGGGTTCCCGTTTGGGTTAATATTTTTGGCATTCCACTCCAACTTTTTAACCAAGATGGTCTTAGTCTCATTGCTAGTAAACTTGGTAAGCCTTTGGAGGTTGACTCTTATACCACCACCATGTGTGAGCGGGCTACGGGTAGAGCGGTCTATGCTCGTATTCTCATAGAGATGTCGGCCAAAACTCCTTGGGCTAAAGAAATAAAAATCAAAGCGTTCACGGCCAAAGGCACTACATCTACAACCCTTAGAGTGGAGTACTCTTGGAACCCAAAGAGATGTGATCATTGCAATATTTTTGGTCATGACCATGTCACGTGCCCCATGCACACAATTAGTACCCCCGACCCAAAGCCGGCTACGTCCACCCAAAAAGAAGTTGATAATGAAGGATTTCAAACGGTCAAGAGGAGACCTAGAACACTTCCAATTCCAAAAAAGAAGATCCCCATCTACAACCGTAAAGGAAATGGCCCTACTCTAAAGATCTCTCAAGTCTATAAACCAGTAACTCGTACAAAGCCAAAGAAAAAAGTATCCACTAACATGTTTGATGCTCTTTCCCATCAAAGAGTATATGATATTGATGATGATTCTCGTGTCCCTCCTGTTATTCATTCGAGTGCTTCTCACCCAGTTTATGACGCTCTACCGAGTTATTCTCATGGTGGTTGTATTTCTTCTCCAATTGATCAGGGATGACGATTTTAGTTAATTTTTAGTTAGTCTATAGTTTATAGTTTGCTTTGCCTTTGTTTTGGGGCATATCCCTTAGCTTGGCTTGTCTTTTTTTCTTTTTCTTGGGCTTTTGCCCTTTTTTTTTGTAATTCTTCCTATTCTTAATATATTTTGCCAAGGGGATTCCCCCTTTTCCAAAAAATAAACCCTAAACCTTAAACCCTAAACCCTAAACCCTAACCCTAAACCCTAAACCCTAAACCCAAACCCTGAACCCAAAAAAACCCCAATGGAGCACTTTCTCTCTCTAGAATTTTTCTCTCTAGGAAGCTCTCTTGGAGATTAAGTGTTCTTGTCAATTTTCTGGGTTTTTATGCTTTAAGATCTTTTAATCTGTTGGTTATTTGTTGATTTTAGTCATGGGAAAGATTCACAGAGTTAGAAGACAATCAAAGAAAAAATCAAATTCGTATCACAAAGGTAATGGTGTTCTTGACTCTTTTCATTTTGAAGATAGCCCTAGGAAAGAAAATAATGTTCTTGGAGATTATGAATCTGGCATGGGGTCCGTTTCTTCTTTTGCTCCATGTGTAAGTAATCATAGCAACAAAGCATTCTTTTTCTCTGATTCTTGCGAAGTTACTTTTAAATCTAAGAACCTTGGTGATGATGCTTCATCAAAGCCTATTGCTCAAGAACCTGATGAACCTGAGGATTCCTCTTCTCACGAAACTGGAAAAAATTATGTGATGGGAAATGATTTTGTAGCTGCTGAACCCCATGCTAACGTTGAAGACCATGGTAATGAATCTGGAAAATTTTCAACTGCTCCCTATGAAACTCTCGAATCAGGAGATGAACGTCATTCTAATGATGAAGCATTTGAAGATCTCGCCAAAAAATATGGAGTGATTGAGGATTGTTCAGATTCTGATGTTGATGCTGAGGACTTGGTTCATGAAATCCCTTCTAACGGAATTCTTTCTCCGGTTGTTGCGTCCCCAGATCCACCCTTTGGATCCCATATTCCCTCATCGGTTCCTCCCACCTATCGTTCGGTCCAGGTGGTTGCTTCCGGTCAAGGACCCTTGATTCACTATCCGGCCATGGCAGTGTCGGCGCAAGCTAGATCGGCTCCTGGTAAATTGATCGAGATTTTTTCAGATGGTCAACCCTCGTCGATGGGGCTTGCTCTTTCTGGAAAAGATTCACCTGCAAAAAATGTTGTGGAGCATGTGTCGGACTCTTCATGCTTGGTTAAGGGATTAATCTTGGATATGGAAAGTCAACATTCCTGCGATCAAGCATTGAATGCTGCTACCCCCGAAAATAATAATAAAAAAGATTGGGCATTTATTGCAACCCTCTCACAGAAAGTCAAAATGAGGCTGACTTGGGTCCACACCTGTTGGAATCTTCTCAAAAAAATGAATTGGAAGTGGGGTCTCCGTCGGCTACCTTACACGATCCCCCCATGCGCATAAATGATGCATTTATGGGTGGGGATAAAGCTTTAATTTCCCTATTTAATGCTCCTTCAATCTTGCCCCATTCTCCTCCTAGGCGCGTGGCTAATCTTCAACATGATACAATTTCTCTTACATCTCAGCCGCCATTGGATGTGTGTAGCCCTTCTCCCTTATCGTTTGGGCCTAATAGCCCAAAACATGTGCAACCTTCACTCTCTTATGCAGATATTTTATTGGGTACTCTAAAATTATTAATGCATCTAATCCAGCGCCTACACAACCCACTTCAGAGCTAGAATTTTTTTCTACACTTCCGCCTAGCCACGCTGCAAAGGTTGTTGATCCAAGTTCCAATTTTGATGACAAGGTCCATTCCGTTAATCCTTTAAAATTAGATTTTATTAATAACCTTGATTCTTTTGATGATGATGTTTTGCTTATCCCTTCGGAGATTATGATTAAGGGTAGTTCTCCTTACGAACGAACCTTATATGGATATTTTGTGGGACAAAGACTTGCCTTCCCTCTAGTTAAGGAGCGTACTCAAGATTTATGGAAAGAACATGGGCTTTGTGACATCTTCATCAATGATGACGATGTATTTTTCTTCAAATTTGATAATGATGTCGGTTTAAACTATGTTCTTCAAAAGGGCATGTGGAAGATTAATGGTATTCCTATTTTCCTCCGCAAATGGGACCCGGACGTTTTCATTGAAAAACCAACTCATGATCGGGTCCCCGTTTGGGTTAATATATTTGGCATCCCCCTCCAACTTTTTAATAAAGATGGTCTTAGTCTCATTGCAAGTAAACTTGGAAGGCCTTTGGAGGTTGATTCTTATACTACAACTATGTGTGAGCGGGCTACGAGTAGAGCGGTTTTTGCCCGTATCCTCATCGAGATGTCGGCTAAAGATCCTTGGGCTAAGGAAATAAAAATCAAAGCGGTCACGGTTAAAGGTGTTACATCTACAACACTTAGAGTGGAGTATTCTTGGAACCCAAAAAGTTGTGATCATTGCAAATGTTTTGGCCATGACCATGCCACATGCCCCACTCACTTGATTAGCACCCCCAACCCCAAGTCGACCATGCCCTCCCCAAAAGCCGTTGATAACGAAGGATATCAAATAATCAAGAGGAAATCTAGAACGTTTCCAACTTCAAAAAAGAAGGTCCCCATCAACAACCGTAAAGGAAAGGGCCCTGCTATAAAGATCTCTCAAGTATACAAACCAGTTTCCCGTGTAGAGCCAAAGGAAAAAGTTTCCACTAACATGTTTGATGCTCTTTCCCATCAAAGAGTGGATGATATTGATGATGATTCTCGTGTCCCTCCTGTTCTTCATTCGAGTACTTCACACCCAACTTCTGACGCAATGCCGAGCTCTTCTCATGGTGGTTGTATCTCTTCTCCAATCGATCAGGGATGACGATTTTAGGTCTTTATTTAGTTAGTCTATAGTTCTTGTTTGTTTCGCCCATGCTTCGGGGCATGTCCCTTAGCTAGGCTAGTCTTTTTTTCTTTTTCTTGGGCGTTCGCCCTTTTCTTTTGTATCTCTTCCTATTCTTAATATAATTTGCCAAGGGGATTCCCCTTTTTCCAAAAAAAAAAAAAACCCTAAACCCTAAACCCTAAACCCTAAATCCTAAATCCTAAACCCTAAACCCTAACCCCTAAACCCTAAACCCTAAACCCTAAACCCAAACCCAAACCCACCCATGGATTACTTTCTCTCTCTAGAATTTTTCTCTCTAGGAAATTCCTTTGGAGATTAAGTGTTCTTGTTCTTCTTTAGGGTTTTAGTGCTTAATTTCTTATAATCTGTTGGTTATTTGGTTGTATTTTGTTGTGATTATTATGGGAAAGATTCATAGGGTTCATAGATCTTCAAAAAAATCAAAATATCATGATAAAGAGGATGATATTCTTAGATCTTTCCATTTTGAAGATAGTCCTGGAAACCTTGAAAACAGTGCTCATAATCACGATGATCATCACGATCAGGGGAATAAGGTTAGTTCATCCTCCACTTGTGTTAGCAATCACAGCAACAGAACTTTATTCTTCTCTGATTCACCACCTCTTATGGTGGTCAAAGCTTCTTCTTCTGCTGCTAATATCGTTGTTGAAGGAAAAAATTTGGGCAAGGAACCAGCCACTTTTCACGAGAATGATGAAGTGCCAGATCCTAATAACTGTCTAGGGAACTCCTTTGATGCACCCATTGAAGGTTACGATACATCTGAAGTTGCTAGTGGAGTTCTCGATTTAAAAGATAAAAGGTTAGAGGCTCTCTCGGATTCCGATAGTGGGGACGTGTTGTCCTCTTCGACCTCTCCAGCCATAGTAGCGACTAGCCAAGACACCCATCGATGTCCCTCCCCTCCATGCACGATGGCTGACCCAAATATTGATACCCCTAAGGGCTCCCACGTTAAACCTGTTATGGAGTTCGCAAAAAGAGATGGAGTGGTGGAGGGGGTTTCTGAGAATATTTCTCATGGTTCGTCTATTGCAGCCTACGAATCAGGAGTGGAACGCCATGCGAATGATGAACTGTATGAAACTTCTGCTAAAATTGATGGAGCGCTAGAGGACTGTTCAGATTCCGATGTTAGGGATCTTGTTCGCGAGTTTCCTTCTGCGGGAATCCTCTCTCCCGTCGTGTCGACTCCAAATCCTCCATCTGGCTCTATTTCCGATGTTCCCTGGTCGTTTCAACCTTTGACGTCGGCGACCCCTCCGGTTACACCTCCTCTCAGCATCGAAGATGGTCAACCTGTGCCTCTATGCGTCGGAGATAGTAAGTCAACGCCGCTGATGGAGACACGAACCAAGTTTGGAAAAGATTCCTCTGGATACGTTGGAAAGGATTCAGCGTCATTATCTCCCAGCGTGAATATGGGACTTTTCTCTTATCCAGAAAGTCAAAAGGACCCTCATCCAATAGATATTGACGTAAGCCTCACAAATGTAGGAATGGGGGAAGAATATCAGTCGGCTGCATGTGTGGGATGCCCCATGCCCATTAATTGCAATCCCTTAGTGGGAGACAAAGACTTTAATGCGCCTGTCCACCCCTCCCACCTCCCATCTATACGCGTGCCAGCTACTCCCCTTCACATCTCTTCCAAAAATCCTTGTGTGGGCCACGATTTTGAAACCCTTCCCCCACTTTCTGTCCCAGTGAACGATTTTAACACTCCTCCATCTTTTTTTGGGCCTAACAGCCCAAACATTGTCCAGCAAGCACTCTCATTTGCTGATATCGTTAAGGGCTGCCCTCCTTTCAACGGCCCACCTCTTGTTGATGCACCCTCCACTACCACCAAGCCCACTGCCGTTAATGATTTTAATAGTGCCGAGGCTCCCCCTATCCCTTCTTTAAAACTTGACTTTATTAATGAGATTGAAACTTCGGATGATGATTTTTTAATCATTCCTTCGGATATTTTGGCTAATGGAAGCACACCCTTTGAAAGAACTCTATATGGATACTTTGTGGGGGATAGACTTGCGTTTCCATTTGTTAAGGATCGTACCCATGAATTATGGAAGGAACACGGGCTTTGTGATATTTTTATAAATGACGACGATGTTTTCTTCTTCAAATTTGACAACGATGTGGGTATGAATTACGTTCTTCAAAAGAGTATTTGGAAGCTCAATGGCATCCCGCTTTTCCTCCGAAAATGGGACCCGGACGTATTTATTGAGAAACCAAGCCATGATCGGGTTTCCGTTTGGGTTAATATTTTTGGCATTCCACTCCAACTTTTTAACAAAGATGGTCTTAGTCTCATTGCTAGTAAACTTGGTAAGCCTTTGGAGGTTGACTCTTATACCACCACCATGTGTGAGCGGGCTACGGGTAGAGCGGTCTATGCTCGTATTCTCATAGAGATGTCGGCCAAAACTCCTTGGGCTAAAGAAATAAAAATCAAAGCGTACACGGCCAAAGGCACTACATTTACAACCCTTAGAGTGGAGTACTCTTGGAACCCAAAGAGATGTGATCATTGCAATATTTTTGGTCATGACCATGTCACGTGCCCCATGCACACAATTAGTACCCCCGACCCAAAGCTGGCTACGTCCACCCAAAAAGAAGTTGATAATGAAGGATTTCAAACGGTCAAGAGGAGACTTAGAATACTTCCAATTCCAAAAAAGAAGATCCCCATCGACAACCGTAAAGGAAATGGCCCTGCTCTAAAGATCTCTCAAGTCTATAAACCAGTAACTCGTACAGAGCCAAAGAAAAAAGTATCCACTAACATGTTTGATGCTCTTTCCCATCAAAGAGTTTATGATATTGATGATGATTCTCGTGTCCCTCCTGTTATTCATTCGAGTGCTTCTCACCCAGTTTATGACGCTCTACCGAGTTATTCTCATGGTGGTTGTCTTTCTTCTCCAATTGATCAGGGATGACGATTTTAGTTAATTTTTAGTTAGTCTATAGTTTATAGTTTGCTTTGCCTTTGCTTTGCGGCATGTCCCTTAGCTTGGCTTGTCTTTTTTTCTTTTTCTTGGGCTTTTGCCTTTTTTTTTGTAATTCTTCCTATTCTTAATATATTTTGCCAAGGGGATTCCCCTTTTTTCCAAAAAAAATAAAAAAATAAATAAACCCTAAACCCCTAAAACCCTAAACCCTAAACCCTAAACCCTAAACCCCTAAAACCCTAAACCCTAAACCCTAAACCCTAAACCCCTTGAAAATGAGGATAAGTGTTGATGTTAAAAAAGATTTTTTGAGAGCTTGGATTGGATTGAAGATTGAGGGTATTAATATGGGAAGATTTGTGAAGATTAGAAACCAAAGATATATGAAGATTAGTGGTCAAAGAAGATATGTGGATCCTTGGAGAGTTGAAGACCATTCCGGCTTGTGGAAATGGAAGGAAATAAATAAAAAATTATTTTTTTGATTTTATTGGTTTTAAACCTTGTATTTGGTTTTGGTACCTTTTGATGTTTGGCTTCGGTTCACTTTTGGGGTTTGTCCAAAAGTGACTTAAACTCTTGTATTTTTCTTTTTATGTTATAAAATCTTTGCCGGGGCTTTGGCCTCTTTCCCACAAAAAACCCTAAACCCTAAACCCTAAACCCTAAACCCAAAAAACCCAAGTCATTTGCTAAAAATTTTTCTCTCTCTAACTTTCTCTCTCTAGGATTCTCTCTCGTTTGTTCCTGTTTTCGTGAGTGACTTACTGGGAATTCTGGTTGATCGGAGCTCTTACCGGTGCCGGAATTCCACCATCCTTGATTGAATTTACTCTAAAACCAATTCCAATTGTTTATACGATTGGAGGCGGGATGTTTGGGAAAATTGGAAATATGTTCGGCATGAATTACACGGATCCTCCTGATCCGATTAACAAAAATTTATACGAAGATGAAATGGAAGCTGATATTGGAGCTAAACAAAGAGGAAGAAGAGCCGTGCATAAGGAATTCTCTCCTTATTCAGTGATTAAGCCATTAAGATCGAAAGAAAAAATGGAAGCTAAAGCCAATCGGTTAAGGGAAGAAAAGACGTATTTGAATTCGAAATCAATCGCTGATGGATCGAAAGCAGTTCTTCGAGCTGGAATACGTGAAGTAATCAAATCAAATTATGGAAAAGAAAATATCGATCCTCAATTTATCAAAGCGGAATTGGATGCGTTCGACAAAGTGATTGCTGAACAGAAAAAAATGGAAGAAGAAAAAGGATTTGTGTTGCTCCAAGTAACTTCATATATGGTTAAGGGATTCAATTCTTCTAAGAATTCGGTGGTTGGGTTATCTTCTTCGTCTCCTGCAATTCAAGCGAACATGGGAACGTACGCTGGCACTGTAATTGGGTCGAACACTGGAACTGTAATTGGAACAAAGATTGACAAGGGTATTTTGGGTAAGTCCCTTGTTACTCAAACGATACCTGTTAATTCGGTTTCAAATTTGATATCTGATGCTAAACAAAAGAACGTAATGAATCATACTATAACATGTAATGATGAAGATATGAAAGATTCATTGAATGAGAATGGGAATGTGGCAATTGAATCTGATGATATGATGAAAAAGGAACAGGGAGCTAATTTCTTGAACATGGATTTTTCGAAACCTGTTGTTTCCCCTGTAGCTAAGTTGGTTACTGATTACAACAAGAAATCTTATGCTCGTATGGTTGAATCAACAAATACTGTGGTGGATCTTAATATCAAAGTAATTCCAAAAATTGATGGGAAGCCTAATGGGAAAGTAGAGTTGCCTTATGCAGATTTAATGTTGGGTGGTGCCCCTTATCATGCAACTTTGTATGGATTTTTTGTGGGGAAAAAACTTGCTTTCCCAACGGTTAATCATTTCTCTTTTAAGATGTGGAAGACATATGGGCTGAAGGATATAATGGTAAATGATGAAGGATTTTTTTTCTTTAAGTTTGATTCAAAGGAAGGAATGATGAGTGTGCTGGAGGGAGGCCCATGGCTGATTAATAATGTTCCAATGTTCGTTCAAAGATGGAGGCCAGGTCTAGTTCTGAGTAAGCCGCAAATCAATTCAGTTCCTGTATGGGTTAAAGTGTTTAATGTACCTTCGGAGTATTGGAACAGCAAAGGAATTACTTTGATTGCAAATGAGATTGGGAAACCAATTGCTATGGATAAAATCACTCAAAAAATGTGTAATGAACATTGGGGAAGGCCAGCATTCATGCGATTTCTTGTGGAAATGTCAGCAGAAGCAGAATGGATGAAAGAGTTAAGTGTGGTCTCAATTGATTTTGGGACAGGAGAAAAAGTTGAATCAAAATGCAGGGTAGAGTATGCATGGAGACCTGATATTTGCACATATTGTAAAATTTATGGGACAAGAATAGCAATTGTGGGATTATAAATAGTCAAAAGTCTGAAAATGTTGCTGAGGAGACTAAAATGGAAGATGGAAATGGGAAAAAAGAGCAAGTTGATGATGAAGGATTTATATTGGTCACTAAAAGGAACAATAAAGGGCTAAAGGCTAGTTCTGGAGTGGTTATTAATGAAAATGGCAAAGTGGATTTGATCAAATCCTTGGAGGAAAAAGACGGTCCCGGTTAATACAGAAACTTCAGTTAGTAATAATGGAGAAATATCAAAAGTTGTGGGTGATCAAGGAAAGCAAAAAAGCAAGCAAGCTGAAAGACAAGAAAGTCAAAAGGGGGTTCAAAATGAGGATCGAATTAGCAAAAGGGTTGATAACAGGAATAATGGGGGAAGTTTTTCGAAATATGCAGTGGGTAATCTTAAAAAAGAAGGGAAGGAAAGAGGGGTAATACAGTCAAAGGAGAATAAAAATGGGAAAATGAATGGAACAGGGGTGTTTATTCCAAAAGAAAAATTAGGGACAAGAGTGAAGAATGTAATTGAGAATTTTAATGCTAGAAAAGATGGAATGCAAGGGAAAAAAGAAGATGGTCAAAAAAAGGTTTATGTTCCTAAGAAGCAAGTGGATTTTAAAGTTAGTTCTAACTTTGATAATGAGGGCTCTACATCAGGTAAAGAAGATCATGAAGTGATTTTATCCAAAAATCCTTTTGATATTTTATCTAATAACTTGGGGTTAAGGGATATGTCCTATTTGGATGAGATTGATCCGGAGATAATTGTTGGAGGTGACCAGGAGATAAACACCGAAAACAATGTTGATGGTCAATGATGATGAGTCTCGGATGCTGGAATGTTAGAGGATCTAATTTAAGACCTAAGCAAGAGGAAATAAGGAATGTGATCAAAAGCAATAATTTGTCTTTGTTTGCTATATTGGAATCTCGGGTGAGATTCAATAAGCTTCAAATGACTTGTAATAAAATTTTTGGGAACTGGATGTGGATTTCGAATCAAGAGATGAGTCCTAAAGGTACTCGTATCATAATTGGATGGGATCCGGATGAATTAGTTGTCATACCGTTGGATGCTAATAGTCAAGTAATGCATTGTCAGATTCTTTTTATCAAAGATAATAAAAGGGTCTTTTGCTCTTTCATCTATGCTTGTAATTATTACATGGATAGAAGAATTTTGTGGGATTCGCTGGTTAAGCATTTTTATTCTGTTAATAATTCTCCGTGGTTGATCCTTGGGGATTTCAATTTTACAAGAGATCTTATTGATACTTCGGCTGGAAATTCTAGAATTTCTAAAGGAATGGTTGAATTCAATGAATGTATGAATCGCATTGAAGTGCAAGATATCAACAGAAGTGGATTGCATTATACTTGGAATCAAAGACCAAATGGGCTTAATGGTGTTTTGAAAAAACTGGATCGTGTGCTGGGAAATTTCAAATTTATTGAGGATTATCCAGATGTGTTTGCTAACTTTCAGCCGTATAAAAGTTCTGATCATAGCCCTATGATCATAAAATTTCCTGTTAAAAAGAAGTTCAAAGCTCGGCCATTCAAATTTGTTAACTCTCTCACTTTGCTTGATGAGTTTCTTCCTTTAGTTGCTAATGTTTGGAAAACTGAAGTTGAGGGTTTTGGTATGTTTCGTCTCTACCAGAAGCTGAAACTTTTGAAAAAACCTCTCAGAAAGCTGTTAAATGCTCATGGAAAGTATGCTGAAAAAGTGTCTAAATTTAGAGATGAATTGAGCAGGGTTCAAAGTGAGCTTGATAGAGATCCGGGTAATGAAGATTTAAGATCTGAAGAAGGTTTTTATCTTCAATCCTTTTTAAATGCTAGTAGAGAAGAAGAATGCTATCTAAAGCAAAGAGCTAAAGTTCAGTGGCTGAAGGAGGGAGATTCTAATTCTGCTTATTTCCATAAAGTTGTTAAGGGGAAAATAAACAGGAATAGAATCGAAAATATCCTTGATAGTAATGGCAATTGGAAAGAAGGAGCGGAAGCTTTTAGAGTGATTGTTGATTATTTTGGAGAGTTTCTTGGTGTTGAACATGAGGTTACCCCCCTTGTGTCTCCAAATAATCTTTTTATTAACCGACTTGACAATCTTCAAGCCGTTGACATGGTTAAAGACGTCACGAGTGAAGAGATTAAATGTGCTCTATTTGATATTGATGATGACAAAGCCCCAGGTCCTGATGGGTATTCATCAAAAATTTTTAAAAAAGCTTGGATGATTGTAGGAGAAGATTTTTGTTTTGCTGTGAAGGAATTTTTCTTGTCCAAGAAGATCTTGAAGGAGATTAATGCTACAGTTATTGCCTTAGTCCCTAAAATTCCAACTCCTGGGAAAGTTGGGGATTATAGGCCGATCTCATGTTGTAATGTTGTTTACAAATGCATCAGCAAAATTATTGTTAATCGTATCCGTGATCACCTTCGCTGTTTGGTTTCGGATAATCAATCGGCTTTTATTCCAGGGCGAACTATTTTGGACAATGTTTTGTTATCCCAAGAGCTTGTCAGAGGATATCATATTGACAGAGGTTATGCTCGTTGTGCCATGAAGATAGACATTCAAAAAGCTTACGACACAGTTAATTGGAAGTTTTTGCAGCATATCTTGAAAGAATTTGGATTTCACAATTCTATGATCATGTGGATTATGAATTGTGTTACTACTTCTGCATTCATGGTTAACATCAATGGAAGATTTCATGGTTTTTTCCAAGGCAAGAGGGGTCTGCGACAGGGTTGTCCTTTATCCCCATATCTTTTTACTCTTGTTATGGAAGTGTTCAATCTCATGCTCAAAAGGTGTATTCGGGACAATAATGGATTTAAGTATCATTGGAGATGTGAAAAGCAGAAGATTACACATTTGTGTTTTGCTGACGATCTGATGGTTTTTTGTCATGGCAATTCATGCTCCATTAAAATCATCAAAAAAGCTTTGGATGAATTTGCCAATGCTGCGGGTCTTGTGCCAAATTTAGCTAAAAGCCACATATTTTTTGGGAATGTTAAGGGTCCATTTAAAAGGAAAATTCTGAGGATCCTCCCATTTGTTGAAGGAAAATTGCCCATGAAGTATCTTGGTATTCCATTGGTGTCTACTAAATTATTTATCAGAGACTGCAAGGGTCTTGTTGATAAAGTGAAGCGTAAAGTCAATGATTGGAAGAATAAGTCTCTATCTTATGCTGGTAGACTCCAATTAATTAGTGCTGTGCTTACTTCTCTCCCTGTGTATTGGGCTTCAGCGGTTTTATTACCAAAGGGCATCACTAAGGAAATTGAAAAAATCATGAGGAATTTCCTTTGGAATAGTGGTCAAAATGGAAAGGGAGTTGCTAAGGTGTCTTGGATTGAGATTTGTAAACCTAAGGTTTATGGTGGTCTTGGGTTAAAAAATCTTAAAGACTAGAACATTGCTCTACTTTCTAGTAGAATCTGGAATATCATAAGTGGGCAGAACTCTTTATGGGTCAAATGGGTTAATTTTTATCTTCTTGAAGGGAGAAGCTTCTGGGAAGTGGGTTTAAAAGACAAAATGAGCTGGAGCTGGAGAAACTTAATGAAGATTCGACCTTATGTTCGGGATTTTTTTGTTAGTCATCTTGGAAATGGAAAGGGAACAAACATGTGGTTTGATAATTGGCATCAACTGGGACCTTTGAGTTATGTTCTTTCGCATAGGGAAATTACTAATGCTGGATATAACATAAGGGACAAAGTTAGTGATGTTATTGTTGATGGAAATTGGAGCTGGCCTGCTGAATGGCTTGAAATGATTCCTCAGTTAGGTGATTTTCCTGTGCCAAGACTTATTACAGAGAAAAAAGATGAGGTATATTGGAGGAATCACAAAGGTAAAATTGTCCCATTTGCGGTTAATCAGGTCTCTTCTTCTCTTATATGCCATGAGTCAATTGTTAAATGGTATGACTTGGTTTGGTTTCAAAACAGAATTCCAAGTCATTGTTTCATTCTTTGGCTTGCTATTCTTGGAAGACTTAGAACACAAGATAGAATGAAGAGATGGAAAGGTTCTAATGATTTCAGCTGTGTTTTTTGCAATTCTCAAATGGATTCTCATTCTCATTTGTTTTTTGAATGTAAATACTCAAAGGAAGTGTGGAACTTGATGAAAGATAAGGTGAAAATTAATCATAGATCTGGCAATTGGTTTGATATCATCCTTGAACTCCAATGTTCTTTAAAAAAGAAAAACATCAATGACTTCATTAAAAAGATAGATTTGGCGGCTTCTGTTTATCACATTTGGAATGAAAGGAATAAAAGATTGTTTGGGAAACAGAGTAATTCAGTGGAAAATGTTGTCAAGACTATCACAGAAGACATTAGATTGAAGATTTTTAGCCTTAAATTGGGATATCTTGGGCTTAATGAAGAAATTTGTAAGAAGTGGAATGTTCCTGTTCAAAGTAATGATTATTCCCATGGAAGTTGATAATAATCCGAGAATTGGATTGTATAAGGATTTGTTAGGGTGACTGGGTTGGAATCGGTGGAAGGAGAAATGGTTTGGAACTCCGATGGTGAAAATTAGAAATAAAATTAATAAGAGCGGGATTTTAAGTATTCTGATCAAAGGGTATTTTGGTCAAATCTGGAAATTTAATAAATTGGATGATCACATAGCGATTGGGTTGCTTGTTAAAGGTTTCGGCTGTTTTTCTGATTTGGGGGATAGGAAGGAGATGAAGTTGGAAAATAAAAATCGCAGGTACTTAATTTTTGAAGAGGGGCTGTTTGGAATTTGGACAGATGAAGGAGCGATTGGGATGGTTCTTGTCATGAGTGATAATTCCAACTGTTTAGGGAGGGGGAGCATGCGAATTAGAGATATTTATAATAGAGAAGGAAAAAATAATAAGCAGGGGCATATTTGGAATTTTCTAAATGATGGTGATTTTGGTTTTTGGGTGGAGGGGTATTTCGGTAATTCTGAAATGTACAGGCTTTTTATTTGTTTTAGAGATAATTGTGGGAGAGAGGATAGTAGAACTAACAAACGAAACAAGAGAAGAAGGAATTTTTTTTGGTGGAGATGGAAAAGAAGGGAAAAATGGGAATTATTGGGATTGGATGATCTTAATTGATATGGATGATAGATATAATCATTATAATCCTAAAGGAATTGAAGGGCATGGGATTTTTCTCACTTTTTCCCTTAAAAGTGAATTGCATCTTGGTTTGATCCCGAGTTTCATTTGGTTAATGCCTTATGAAGTGGAATTTTATCATTTTCAATTGGGGTTTCTCAATTGTTATGATCCTCCGCCTTGAAAACGAGGTGTGTATATAAAAGGAATTGACGGATTTGGGAGTTTTATCATTTTTTCCCTTAAAAATGCATTGCATCTTGGTTTGATCCCAAGTTTCATAAGATTTTTTTCTTGTGAAGTGGAATTCATAAAATTGCATATGGGTCTTATCCCCATAAGTTGTGTTTTTTATCATATTCATTTAGGATTCTCCACAATTGTGGGTGCCACTACTGGTTCGATCAGTAAGTGGTGGGATATTCACCCGTCAATAACCAGGCTTGGGTACATCATCCTTAGACCGTACCACCATTTTTTTGGCATTTTTTGGTTAACAAAATGTCACTTTTTGTCCGGTTCAAACCCGGAAATTCTAGTTGGCTGGTTTTCCTTCTTTTCCCATAAAAAGAATCTAAATCTTGGTTCAAGTCCAAGTAGTATAGTCATGTGGTTTGCCCCATTTTTCCAAAAATGGATGATTTTTACCGGTTCAAATCCGGACTATTTAGTTGGTTGGTTTTTCTTCTTTTTCCATAAAAAGAACTTAAATCTTGGTTCAATCCCAAGTAGTTTAGTCATGTGGTTGGCCCCTTTTTTCCAAAAAAAAAGGATGAATTTAACCGATTCAATTCCGGAAATTATAGTTTGGTTTTCCAACTTTTTCCATAAAAAGTTCAAAAATCTTGGTTCAATTCCAAGTAATTTAGTTGGTGGGTTTTATGATTTTATCCATAAAAAATCTAGAGATGGGATTTGTATCAAAAGCTTGTGGATGATGAATATTGATGATGACATTTGGAACGGAACTTTGGATAAGCGATATAATCAAAGAAGGTCGGTTGAAGATTGCAAGAATTGGAAGATTGTGAATAGATATAATAGAGAGGATGATAGTTTGGATTTTTATAGCAATATACTTTTGAGGTACATAAAAGATAATAAAGATACAAGGGTGGAAAGAAGAAAGAAGATTGCTATTGTGGATTTCATTGGCAAAGGGAAGGTGGAAACTATGTGCATTTTTTTGTGGAGATCTTGGGATATTTTTGTTCATAGGACTTGTGTTGTTCTTGACATGTGGATGCGGAGCATGTATAGAGATGGCATTTTTGAAGATTGGAAAAAGAGATGGCGTGGTCAATTCGTGTGCGAGAGGAAATTTGATGACCACTCCGGATTGTGGAGTTGGACTAAAATAAATTGTACTTTCTTTGCATATATTGTTGCTAGGGTTAGCATTTGGTTTTGGTATTTACGTGACATTTGGATTTTGGTCATTTTTGGGGTTTGTCCAAAAATGACATAACTCTTGTTTTCTTTTTTTGAATTTATAAAATCTTTGCCGGGGCTTCGGCCTCTTTCCCAAAAAAAAAACCCTAAACCATAAACCCTAACCCCTAAACCTTAAACCCTAAACCCTAAACCCTAAACCCTAAACCCTAAACCCTAAAACCCTAAACCCTAAACCCTAAACCCTAAACCCCTTGAAAATGAGGGTAAGTGTTGATGTTAAAAAAGATTTTTTGAGAGCTTGGATTGGATTGAAGATTGTGGATATTAATATGGGAAGATTTGTGAAGATTAGAAACCAAAGATATATGAAGATTAGTAGTCAAAGAAGATATGTGGATCCTTGGAGAGTTGAAGAGCATTCCGGCTTATGGAAATGGAAGGAAATAAAAAAAATTTGTTTTTTTGATTTTATTGGTTTTAAACCTTGTATTTGGTTTTGTTACCTTTTTTATGTTTGGCTTCGGTTCACTTTTGGGGTTTGTCCAAAAGTGACTTAAACTCTTGTATTTTTCTTTTTATGTTATAAAATCTTTGCCGGGGCTTTGGCCTCTTTCCCAAAAAAAACCCTAAACCCTAAACCCTAAACCCTAAACCCTAAAACCCTAAACCCTAAACCCTAAACCCTAAACCCTAAAACCCTAAACCCTAAACCCTAAACCCTAAACCCTAAACCCTTAAACCCTAAACCCTTAAACCCTAAACCCTAAACTCCAACTTATGGAATATGACAAAATGGTTAAAGAACTTCATTGGTGATCTTGGAGTTGTATCTACCATAAAGGAGCCCATGGAGATTTTCTGTGATAATGAAGGAGCGGTTACCTTGACCAAGGAACCTAGGGATCATGGTAGATCTCGACATATCGACATAAAATATCATTTTATAAGACATCGTGTAGAAGAAGGACAACTCGTGGTGAAGAGGATATCATCAGAAGATAACCCAGCAGATCCGCTTACGAAGGGACTAAGCAGGGTTAAGCACTTGCAGCATGCTAGGAGCATTGGGCTGAAGGATGATATTAGTATAGATTAGATAGTGTTAGAAACGCGTGATAGATAAATGTAATTAACATTTCATGATTAAATAAAAGAGTATTATTTATGAGTAATGTTACTGTCTTATGTTAATTGTTTAACTATTGTTTCATTTTGCAAATAATTGAGTTTATTAAGAATAATCGAATTATTCAAATTGTCCACAATCGTTCATATGTTGGAAGTAGGTATGAATGAACATTGTCATGAATTGGTGTGTAGATTGTCTAAATGGTATTAGACATAGCAAAAGTTTGCTGCAACGTTCATGAGTGCTTATGAACTAGTTTTGAGCATTGGAACAAACCCGCGCTTGCTGGAATCACCTTATGGAATATGACAAAAGGGTGATCGCAAGACGATAATATCATATGGTCTTAAAACATAGATATATGGTTTGTTATTTGTTAATTGGTTGTACATTGATGGTGCGAAACCGCATCGGTAATTTGATGTTATAAAACGCATTGTTGTGTATAGTTGATTAATGAATAAGTAAATGCATATAAGTCGAAGTTTATCTGTTACTTTTATCCTAAGAAGGTAAAAGCGATATCTCGGCCGCTCGAGGATTTGATTTGACTTATGTGTCGGGCCCGGTCAGAACTGAATTGATGTGTTCGATTAAGTTCTATGTCGACTAAATCTGAGATCGAGAAACCAAATGCTAGACAATTGGTTCCATATAAATGTATGCATGATATCTAAACAAAGGACTGTACGATCCCTTATCTAAAGGACAAGATTGATTAGATCAGAGTTTGACAACGTCTTTGAGAGCTACGATTGCTAATCGGTATATACAGTTACTAGACTTATCCAAGTGGGAGACTGTTGGAATAGTGTCTAAGGTTGCAACTATATTTGAAAAGTACTTGACCCGATTTAGCATGGTCCTTTTGGGTTGCCTTCACCATAGCAACTTGATAGGATGATTTACAATGAGAGTTTAAATATTATAAGGAATGATAATATTGTTATTTGATTAATATAAGTCATAAATTAATTAGGTATTAATTTGGTGACTTAAAGAGATTAATTAAATAGAAGGACAAAAACTGTCAAGTGTATGATAGTTATACTTTAGGCTATAATTCCTTATGGATAATGGGGTGGACGATTTTAGGGGCTTAGGATAGACGTAAAATCCATCCATGGTTATCATGAAAGGGATTAGGATTTCTTAGGGCTTAAGTTATCCAATTAGGGTTTAAAGGTGAAACCCTAGGATCCTTACAAGTATAAATAGACCCTAGGGGTCATGGAAATCAACACCTCTTGTCTCTAGAGAAACCCTGGCCGATTTCTAAGTCCCTCCCCACTCTCTCAAAATAATCCTCTTGCTAATTGGTGTTTGTAAGCCATTAGAGGAGTGACAATTGTGACTCTAAAGCTCCAAGAACAAGAAGATCAAACAAGTGATTCAAGGTAAACTTATAACTCTGATTTCTCTTTGTTATTATGATAGAATGATCATTAGAAATCTTAGATTCATGCATGTTCAATTAGAGAAACCTAGATCCAAGCATTAGGGTTTGTATGTGCACATAGGAATGTTCATATAGCTAAAACCCATCAAGTTCATCAGGCAGGAACACAAAATTCGAATTTTGCAAGCATTAAACAAGAAACCAATGCATCAATTCAATAGAAACCAATCTAGGCTCTGATACCACTGATGGGTTTTGGCCATATGAACATTCCTATGTGCACATACAAACCCTAATGCTTGGATCTAGGTTTCTCTAATTGAACATGCATGAATCCAAGACTTCTAATGATCATTCTATCATAATAACAAAGAGAAATCAGAGTTATAAGTTTACCTTGAATCACTTGTTTGAACTTCTTGTCCTTGGAGCTTTAGCGTCAGAATTGTCACTCCTCTAATGACTTACAAACACCAACTAGCAAGAGGATGATTTAAGAGAGTGGGGATGGACTTAGAAATCGGCCAGGGTTCCTTTAGTGACAAGGGTACCTATTTCCATGACCCCTAGGGTCTATTTATACTTGTAAGGCTCCTAGGGTTTTACCTTTAAACCCTAATTGGATAACTTAGGACCTAAGCAATCCTAATCCCCTTCATGATAAGCCTTCGATGGATTTTAGGTCTATCCTAAGCCCTTAAAATCGTCCACCCCATTATCCATAAGGGATTATAGCCTAAAGTACAACTATCATACACTTGACAGTTTATGCCCTCTATTTAATTAATCTCCTTAAGTCTCTAAATTAATTCCTAATTAATTTATGACTTATATTAATCAAATAACAATATTATTATTCCTTATAATATTTCTACTCTCATTGTATATCATCCTATCAAGTTGCTATGGTGAAGGCAACCCAAAAGGACCATGCTCAATCGGGTCAAATACTTGCTTAATATAGTTGCAGCCTTAGACACTATTCCAACACTAGTATCTTCCTAAACTACCCTTATAATAGTTACTAGTAATCTAACTGGTATGTATGGACATGGATGTATACCCTTTCTACCCAAGGCCATTGGATGAAGTGGAAGGACCTTTATGACTATATATGTACACATGATATATAACTAATATTTAAACGACCTTCGGACGTGTACCCGATATCCCACCAGACCACATCTCAAGCGCGGAAAGGAAATAGGGTGGATAGCCTTCCTAAGTCTTTTAAACATTTCTTATATAAATATACATATATAGGCATGCAATTTATAATATAAAAGCGTAAAGTAAGTTTTGTAAAACCTTTGAACATAATTATTATCTAAGAAAAGATTGACTTGTTGTCAATCTAGAAAACGGTTTGAAGGCATGGGTTTGATAAAATAGTTTAATATAAAGAAACATTTGTTTGAAACACAATTGTAAATGAGTTTGAAATGAAACATACAGAGTAAAATGTACAGTGTAATAAGGAGTTTTAAACACATAAAGTGTTTTTGAAAAACATTTGAAGTAAATTGTTTGGTAAAACGGCTAATGAGTAGCCAATCATTTGAATGCTGCTTACTAATCATATGTGATTGATATAGTAACTATCATGATTCTAGTTGTATCCCACCCCCCCACCCCTATAAAACATTTAAAAACAATTAAAACGTTGGCTAAGGGGTATGAACTCACCTGTTGTGGGTGATACGAATGAACTGAAGAGGTAGGACTGATAGGTGTCAAGTGAAGACTTTAGACACACACAATGGTCCTAATTACATATGAAGACATATGTATATAAACAATTAGTGATTATAACACTAATTAAACATGTATAAACATCCTAATGCGAGGAAAACACTTTTGGTCAAGTGTTAGGAGGCTAATGGGTTGCAACAAAGGAGTGCAAGACCTCTTATGGGAGTTTATGGTCAAGAGACCATATGTGTCGGAGTTTACGACCCAGGGGAGTAAACTCCTAGCCATAAACTCTCTATAGGGTCATTAAATGAAGCTAAAAGCTATTACAACTTAAGTGTTGAAGTGCTTCAAGGCTTACTCAGGTGTTAGGGCTTCCTTTTAACTCCTTTGAGGAGTTCACGGCCCTGGGACCATATCCCTTGGAGATTACAGCCATAATCTCCCTTAGGAGGGTGTTTGTGGTGTTTTCAAGTCCCTTATTTAACTAGGAACTAAACTATGCTAGTGTACAACGCTCTAGAGGAGTTTATAGAACCATTTGGCACTATTGTTTGGAGTTCACGGCCCTGGAACTTCTTGGGCCGTGAACACCTTACTCTTGGTGTTCTAATGGTGTTTTCTAGTCCTAAACTCATTAGGTTACATGTCTAAATTCAAGCCTAAGCCTTAGGAAGTGTTTGTGGCATCAAAACACTCCTAACTTGAGTTTTCGGCCCATGGACCATTTGGTCATGTGTTTGCAGCCGTGAACACCTATGGGTGTTGGTATTTTGATTGTTTTGGGTCCTAGACACATCAGGGTAATGTGTTATGCTAGTCTCTTGGATCAATGAAGGCATTTAGGGCATTTTGGCAACCTAAAATGGAGTTCACGGCCCAAAAACTTCCTTGGTCGTGAACTCACTTTTACCCTTGATTCTTAATTGTTTTGGTGGTCTAAACATGTAATGGTAGCTTCTAGGTTCATTTCCAAGGCTTTGAGGGACATTGGGCACACTTTGGCCCTTAAAAAGGAGTTTACTCTCCAAGTGTTCTTGGGTGGTAAACTCCCAAATCTTGGGGTTTTGATCAGATTTTGATGTTATAAAACACAATCTAAGCTATATAATATAACTAGATAGAAGTACTCACGATTTGGGATAAAAACCCAAAGATCTGTGAGAGAGAATTCGACTTTTCTCTAGTTGGAAATGCAACTAATGAATGAATATGGTTCAGATTTCTATATATAGTCCTGAGATTTTTGGCAGAAAATATTTTATTCCCGGAATGAACTCTAATATCATAGAGGATTGGAATAACAGTGTTGCACAAAATCCTAGTGCATCCACTCTCCTGATATCTCCTTAAGTGCTAAACCTGAAGTACTCAAACTTATACCCAAAGTCTGGAATTTCACTGTAACTATTCTAATGTAACACCCAAAGTCTGGAAGGCCAAGAAAGGAAAGAAAACCCTAATTTTAAAGGGAGACTCAGCGAGTCCAAGGAGGAACTCGGCGAGTCCGAGCGGGATCCTGGTCGAGAAGTAAGTGACCGACTCGGCGAGTCAGCCAAGGGGACTCGGCGAGTCTGGTCTGTGCGAGGAAAACCCTAAAATCGAGACTTGGAGCCTATTTAAACGTCTCATTCGTTCCCCTAGGGTTCCTTTACTGCCTCTTTCACCCAGAACATCGAACCCTAAGCCCCATTGTTGCTCATTCAAGCTTCCAAGCCATTTTTGGGGTGATTTGAAGGAAGAAGAAGAAGGGGAATCATTGAAGCTTCAAGGATTGGCCTTAGATCTAAAGATTGGGGAAGCTTTCTGAGTTATTAAAGGTATTAATTCGTTCTCTCCTTTAGATCTAGTATGGTTGGGAGTTGTGGGGGTTTTCTAGCCATGATTAGTTACCTCTTTTGAGTTAGAAGCCAGATCTGAAGTTGCTACTTCATATCAAAGCATATTATGGTCTTGAGAAGCATAAAGTATAAACCCTTGAGTTGATTATGGAGCCTCTTTTCTTTAAACCCTAGTTTATGGTGTATTTTGCCTAGATCCCCTTCTCTACACGTAAAGTTTGCAAATTTACGTGAGGTATAGGCTTGGGAAGGGTAGATCTACAGTTTGGAGTCCATGCATGACTCAAAAGTCCTCTGCATGTAAGGATATCTGAATGGACTCGGCGAGTCCTTTGAGTGGACTCGGCGAGTAGCATGAAGAGCAGGAGCAACTCGACGAGTGGGATAAACAGCTCATCGAGTCAGATGAAGATTGCCTTGTACTCGGCGAGTCTGTTCTTGGACTCTGCGATTCAGGTCGCGAAACCCTAAACCCTTCAAGTTGAGACTCGAATCAGTGAGTCGAGTGGAGACTCGGTGAGTTGGACAGGTCAGGACTCAGAAATCGATAGACTCGGCGAGTCAGGGACTGACTCGGCGAGTCGAGGCGCGAAAGGAAGGACTCTGAATACATGAACTCGGCGAGTCAGTAGGTTGACTCGGCGAGTAGGGTTGACCTGGGAGGTTGACCTTGACCAGGACTTTGACTTTGACTAGAGTTGACTTGGTTGTCTCTCCGGGGTCAGTTAGACTCAGTGTTGCATTGATATTGGTAGTTCGGGGAGCAAGGGGAGCAGGAGTTCAGTGAGTTGTCGGGCAGCATCTAGTGAGATCATCAGCAAGTTCAGCCAGTAAAGGTGAGTTTCCCTTTGTGTGAATGGGTCTAAGGCCACAATATCGGCCCATGTAGTTATGAGTAGAAGACCCGGGGGTTAGCCCTAGGCACAGTATGCTAGTATGATATTCAGGACGAGGTCCATTAATAGCGGGCGGGTGCCCAAGGATTTGTTTATATGATAGTTTATACTTGTTGTCTGTGTGATACATGTATGTGCCTGGTAGGGAGGTGAGTGTGGGCGAGGTCCCGTATCTCATCAATAGCAGGGTGTGGATGGGGTTCCATATCTCATTAGTAGCAGAACAAGGGCGAGGCCTAAGTTAGGGAATGAGTGAGAGTGGGTTGGGGCCGTATCTCACTACCAGTAGGAGCGTGGACGGGGTTCCATGGCTCATCAGTAGCAGGACAGGGGCGAGGCCCGGGATAGGTGAGGCCTTAGGACAGGATCGGTTGTATGAGTTTAGCTTATGTGTTATGATATGTTTATGTGTTATTATTTGTTGGCGGGCGAGGCCATGTGATAGGCGAGGCCTAAGTGAAACAGATTTGTATCCGAGCGGGGCTCGAAGCCAGGCAGGGCCGTTATAGCTGGCGAGGCCCGAGGCAAGGGGCGAGGCCCAAGATAGCGGGCATGGCCCAGTATGTGCAGTATGTGGTTATGCATGGTATGTGGTAGGGTGGGGAACTCACTAAGCTTCGTGCTTATGGTTTTCAGTTTTGGTTTCAGGTACTTCCATTAGCGGAGGGAAGAGCTCGGGGTGATCGCATGGCACACACCGTAGATTAGATAGCCTGGGAATGTTTACTCTGATAATGAACATGTGTTTTGAAAATTAATACTCTGATTATGTTTTGGAATGATGACTTTGCTTAAAGTAATGTTTTATTAAAAGAAAATTTTGGTCTTGAATTTTGGGTCGTTACAAGTTGGTATCAGAGCCTTGGTTTGAGGGATTTGGACATGCTCTCGGGGGTGTCTGAACTCAAACTGAGGAATTGGTATAGAAGTTTTCAAAATGAAAAGACAGTTTTGTAAAAAGAGAGTTTTGGAGAAAGAAAACAGTTTTAGAAAAGCAAAAAGAATTAAGAAAGAAAAGAACTTTGAATAAAGAAAAGAGGTGTGGTGCATGCAATCAACCGAGCTCAAGTAAGTACCCCAAAATACCCATACAAGTCTATGTTTTGATTATCAGTTAATAGAACAGCATGCTAGACTAGGACTAAGGATCTAGGGAGGATGCCTTATGTGCCTGTTATATGTGCTTTTGAGCTGCATGATAGTACTGGTTAGACAGTAGTAGGATAGCCTGTTTAGGTTATGCCTGAGTTTATGAGTTTGTCTTGCATGCTAGTTCAGATTCTTGGTATGATATTATGATTGCTTGAGTATGTTATGGTTAGATTTTTCCCTTTGTCTGAATGCTGCTTGCTTTGTGCATTGTGGGATTCTGCGTGATGGGAGTTAGCCATTAGGTGGATACGACATGTCACATGTGATCAGGGTTGAATAATCTCAGAGTGTTGGATTTGGTCCTATTACGCAGCTCTTGTTTGAGTCCAACCGTTGTAGGGACAAGTCTTTTATTTGAAGGATTATCTGAGCCTCGTCACATGTGATGGTATCCAGGTGGTGGCTAATTGGCATCACAAGGAGACCTTCAGCAGTTGAGGACATGTTTGAGTTGAGTCAGAGGTTTCCCTAGGGTAAGCCTAGGATGAGGTAGTGCTAGGAGCGGTAGTAGTAGAAAAGGGACCTGGTGGAGTCGAAGCAGTTCTTGAGGAAAGTACGGATAGATGTGGAAGGTAGTATGGGCCCGTACTACTGAAAGCAGAGGATCCGTACTCGATTCGGGAAAGGCCGAGACAAGATCGGGAACCTGGTAGTGCGTATGTTTGGTCTCGCAGCAGTGAGGAGTATTCTGATAGTGGTTATGTTATATGTTTCAGTATGGTGACGTTACGAGAGAGACCAGCGGGTGGATCAGGCGCCGGAGAGGGATCGGGCTTGGGTTCAGCTCAAGGAGTGGATGAGAGAGTTGATATCAGCTGAGGTTACGTGCAATATTCTAGCTCAGACTCCTGTGATCTTTGGCATGGTCAAGGAGGGTATATTGGAGATTTTTGATGAGAGGCTAGGAGCCTTCCGTACTGATATGATGGCATTGATGGGAGCGCGTACCTTGACATTTACGTTAGAGCAATATTTATCCTTAGTGATCTAAACGAGAATCCAAGATGTCGTTGTTAGTATCAAAGCAATAAAAAGTTAGGCGAGAACGGACGTCAAACGAAGAAGTTATGAATTTATAACGAAATTTTCTGTCCCGGCCTATTAAAAATAAATAATAAAAATAAATTCAAAATTAGTCGACGGAGTCTAAACGAAAGTTGAAGAGCGTAGTCTCACCTTCGCGTGGATATAAAGAACGTCGAAAACGGAGTTCGTATGAAGGAGATATGAATTTTCGAAGTTTATTAAATAATTTATAATTAAATTTAATTATAAAATCTGGCCTTATCCGAAGACGAGTCACCGGACTCATCCGGAGTACGCCCAGTGTACTTGAGTACGCCCCGCGTACAGCCAGAGTGTCGACACTTCGGATGACGCATGCAGTGACGCATTTCGGAGCCCGTACGCCCCGCGTACTCCGAGGCATCAGCCTCCTATAAATAGGATGCGAGGGGTCCGAGTATTCTTGCTCATTTCTTCTCCTCTTTGTGCCGAAGCTCTGCGTTTTTACCCCCGAAGCCCCGGTAATATTCCCGAGTCCCGAAGCAAGTCCCGAGATCCCGAAGATCCCGAGAAGTGCGGTTTCCGAGCCGAAGCTCTGCCCGCGAGAAGTTCGATTTTTGTAGAGATCTTCCAGATCTGCTGAGGATTACTACTTCTACAAGCCGTAGTGCTGTCTGATCATCTTCTGATCAAGTGAGTGTATACTACCTTTCATAAACGCAATAATAATACAAGTATGGTTTGAGTGTATTAAGTTTATTGTCGTTTATACGTGTGAGTGTGTAGTTACTTTCTTCTAACGCATAATTATGAAGTATTTTATACGAAATACGTGTTATATGTATAGTTTTGTTGTTATGTAAGTGAATGTATATTCACTCTCTTTAATCACATAGATCTGATTTGTTTTCTATAAAATACGTGTTATGTGGGTATGCCTCATCTGTTGTGTGGAATATATATTGAATGAAAATGATATACAGGTTTCAAACTATGTATAAAAATGTATATTTTTATCTACTAATATGTTGGGTAGAACAAGGGTAGATAGTTGGTGTGTAATAAACAGATGAGAGGCCTCGATGTTGTTGTTGTTGTTGACCTAGTTATTCAGTGGAGTATGGATAACGACCACAGACTCCTTCTAGACAGTCTCGTGGAACGCTAGCAGGTTCATAACCTGTAGGTGTTGTGAACGATGTGTTCACCGGTGTACTCTATCCCCCTCATGGTTGCCTTAGGATATCTATTGTTGAGGAAACCCCTTGGCTGTAATGTCCGTCCCGATGAAAATCCTAGATTAGGTCCCTTGAGATAGATGTTGTTTTAGGGACGTAAAGTGAGGATAACGGGAATGGGTAATCGGGATAGTGATTGGTTGGTGAAATTAAATATAATTTATTTATTGTGGGTTGAAAACCCTATATGCTCACCAGGCTCCCAAGCCTGACCCACTCAGTTTTATTTGTATTACAGGAAGTGGCGCAAGGGCGTAAGATGGACGAACCATCAAGTTGTTTTGTTTACAAGTCTGTATATGTATATATTTGTTGAATGACTTGTAATGTTATTGTTTATGCTTAATGGTCTGTATCGGAACATGACACCCTGAGTTTTAATTATATAATGAAAATGCATCTCTTGATGAAATGCTTTGATAAATATTATTTTATCATGTTTTGTTTTGGGAACAAATTCCGCAACTCTTTCAAATCAAAAGGATTTACTCTGAATTTATTTTAAAAGCATAAATGAAAATCGGTCTTTTCTGGCCGTGATTTTGGGGCTGTCACAGTTGGTATCAGAGCATTAGTTTAAGCGAACTAGGAATTTGTAGAATTTGTAAACTTAAACTTAGAATGCTAAGTGGAATTTGAGATGTGTGTCTGTTGGATTTTAGACACAAGCACTAGTTTATTTTAGGAACGTTGCCTAAAATGCTTTTATGTGCTAAATGTTATATGTTGCCATATATGATATTATTTGTTCGGATCTATGGTTTGTTGCCAACGGGATCTGAAGGTTTATGTGTTTAGGATTCTAAGCGTATGTATACGATATTAGAACTAGCATGTAATCGTTTCAGAGTGATAAGGATGATTTGAAAATCTATCATGAATGAAGATCTAAATTTCACCTTATTCGGTGTATAGATCAAAAATGGTGAGAACAAGAAGTGGCGTTGGAAACGCGGATGAAAACAGGAATCAACCGCCAGTGATTGAGCAAATACCTGTTGTAGCAGCAGCACCATAACAAATCACCATGGCTGGAGTACAAGCCATTATTCGGGCTATGTTAGCCGAACAAAGGGAGGAGATGCGACAAATGTTGCATAATAATAGGGACGAACCTATCATACCTATTGAGGAACCTGAATTGATTCCCGAGCAATTGGAGGAAGGGAACAATAGTCGCATTTTGAGTCAAGTTGGGACTCAAGAAGAACGAAGGAACAATCCGGAAAGGAGAAACAACAACGATGGGCGAATGTACAAGAATTTCTTGGGCGCCAAACCGCCAAGTCTTTCTGGGAGCCCAAAGCCTGTTGAAATAATGGATTGGATCTCCGAAATGGAGATGGTATTTGAAAGTTGTGACTATAGCAACAAACAGAAGACTGTCTTTGCAGTGAGACAACTGAAGACTGGAGTATTAAGTTGGTGGAAGTTGTTGGCAGATACTATGCCACGAGGAGAAGCTTTGAAAATGTCATGGGAGGAGTTCTTGGAACAGTTAAGGGTGAAATATTGTTCAGAGATAGATCTGATTGATCTGAACAATGAGTTCCAAAACTTAAAGAAGAGGAGGATGAGCGTAGACGACTATGCTATGGCATTCACTGAGAAAATGAAGTTATTTTCGTACCTAGTGCCAACGGAACTCTCCAAGATTGAGAGGTTTGCTAATGGACTGCCTAGAGACTTTAGCCAGACAGTCAAGATGGCAACTACTCTGAAAACGGTTGTTCGTGCAGCTAAGAATGTGGAGGCCCAGCAGAAGGAAAAGGGTCTTGAAAGGATAGAAGTTGGTGAAAAGAGGAAGTTCGATGGAACTTCAGGGTCCAATAAGAAAAACAAGTTCTCGAAGTCTAGTTCGAGGGGAAGTCGAGGCGAAGCGAAATGGTGCGACAAATGTAAGAAGAAGCATCATGGAAAGTGTGAGGTAGTGACCACATGCTACAAGTGTGGAAAGCCAGGTCACTATGCCAATGAATGTACCCTCACTAAGAAAGTTTGTTATGGTTGTGGTGAGGAGGGACACATGTCGAGGGACTGCCCGAAGAAGAAGGAGGCAGCTTGTAACACCGTAAATTCCAAAACAAATTTTTCAAATTTTCATAAAACATAATTCAATTAATATTCATAAAACAACCATATTAATTATCCAACTCAAGTCAATACAAAATCCCAAGATCACAAATGTATAAACTCCGTGTGTGTGTACGGATCAAGTCGGCGCCTTCCCGCGGTCGTTACTAGTACCTGAAACAATAACATCAAACACTGTAAGCACAAAGCTTAGTGAGTTCCCCAAAATACCACATATAACACATATTAGCCACTCGAGGCTATAACTCTGTGGGTCCGTGCACCCAAACCCTATGAACCCTCAGGTTCTAACTCTGATAAACATGCACCACATAAATCACATAGAAATAATGCAGTACAACACATAACATACATAGTATACAAATACTCTATCACATAACTCTGGTTACCAACTCAAGGTAAAGTATAGTGAGAAGACTCACCTCGCGTATCTCGGTATCTCACGAATCCCGGATATCCCTCGTGCTCGATCCTCCGAGCTCTAATCCTCCTATAACATCATATGTCTCTGATTAACACTTTATATTTCTAAGGTTGACTATTCCTTAGAAGTCAACACAGATCAACTCCGGTCAACGGTCAATGGTCAACTTTGACCGGACTCGGCGAGTGCGCTATGGCGACTCGGCGAGTCTAGACGTTTTCACCAACTCTCAAGAATTCCCTCCCTACACGTCGAGTACTCCCCCTGACTCGACGAGTTCCACCTGGAAGAATCGCGGGGCCACCCCGACTCAACTCGTCGAGTCTCAATAACAACTCGGCGAGTCCCAATTCGACTCAGTCCACCTGTCGTCCCTCTCTAACTCACCCTGACTCACTGAGTCAACCTATGACTCGACTCGACCACTCACTGAGCGAACTCAAGGCAATCTTCAAACTACTCGCCGAGTCTTTTCATCGGACTCGGCGAGTCCACGCCATGCAACCACTCCAACTTGCTTCTAAGGTCAGATTTGCTTCCACAACTTATAGATCTGGCCTTCCTAGACTAATTCATCACGTAAAGCCCCTAGCTTGGTGTCCATAACAGACCCCATGGCTCATAAATAGCATTTTGACCTAAGGCATAAGGATTCCAATCCAAAACCTCCATTGATTCCCAAAATGTTTGGGCAAAGGGACACTCTGGACCTCCAAGGGTCCAGATCTATGGTTTAAATCACTTAAGGGACCAAGGGAGCACTAGATCTTGCCACAAGAGGGTTCAACAAACCCTAAATCAAAATAAACATCAACAAGGAAGAGGATAGCTCGAAATTATTACCACAATATTGATGCTCTGGACTCTAAACTCTCAGAAATGGCTCCACTTGCTTTCCCTTAGCTGGTCCTCCCTTTCCTTGCAAAAATGACACCTCCAAGATCAATAATGGCCTCTTACTTTGCTCTAAACGCTCACACTCGATTAGGGTTTCACTCAAGGGACTAGTGAGCACAAATGACGGCCATAAGGCCCTTTAAATAGGTCCCAAACCCGAGAAATTAGGGTTTCATTACACAACGCGGACTCGCCGAGTCCAGGCGTGATCCCGCGACCAGATCCGCGATCCTACTCGGCGAGTCTGAGCTCCAACTCGCCGAGTCCCCTCTCAGAACACCAAAATCATAATCATAAAAGATACCTGGAATCCGGCTGTTACAACTCTCCCCTACTAGAACTAGACTTCGCCCTCGAAGTGTCGCTCTGGAAATAGCTCCGGATGCTGCTCCTGCATCATACGATCTGGCTCCCAGGTCATCTCCGATCCCTTCCAGTGTTGCCACTGAACCAACACCAGAGGTACCTCCTTATTCATCAGAACCTTGATCTTCCGATCTCTGATGGCCACTGGTCTCTCGGCATAATTCAGGCTTGCATCCACCTGAATATCCTCTAATGGAACCACTGCCGATTCATCAGCTATACACTTTCTCAACTGCAACACATGAAAAGTGTCGTGGATCTGCCCCAACTCTGCTGGCAACTCCAAACAATAGGCTACCCGACCTACCCTCGCAATCACACGAAATGGTCCAATATACCGGGGCCCCAACTCGCCCCTCTTCCTGAATCGAATCACTCCTGTCCAAGGAGAAACCTTCAGGAGAACGAAGTCGCCAACCTGAAACTCAAGCTCAGACCGACGTCTGTCTGCATAACTCTTCTGTCGGCTCTGGGCGGTCAATAACCTCTGTCTGACCTGCTGTATCTGCTCTGTCGTCTGAATCACGATCTATGTACTGCCCATCACTCTCTGCCCAACCTCACCCCAACAAATGGGGGTCCGACACCTCCTACCATACAACAGCTCAAAGGGCAGCATACCAATGCTCGAATGATGGCTTTTATTGTAGGAAAACTCTGCCAAGGGTAAATACGCATCCCAGCTACCCCCGAAATCCAACACACATGCTCGAAGCATGTCTTCAAGCGTCTAAATAGTCCGCTCACTCTGGCCGTCTGTCTGGGGATGATATGCGGTACTAAAATGCAATCTAGTACCCAACTCCTCATGAAATTTCTTCCAGAATCTGGAAGTGAAACGCACATCACGGTCCGAAACAATCGAGATCGGCACCCCATGCCGAGATACCACTTCTCTCACATAAACCTCCGCCAACTTCTTCGCCAAAGAACTCTCACTGATGGCAAGCAAGTGAGCGCTCTTCGTCAACCTATCCATAATCACCCAAATTGAATCAACTCCTCTGGCAGTCCTCGGCAATTTGGTAATGAAATCCATAGTAATCTGTTCCCACTTCCACTCAGGAACCTCCAATGGCTGCAACTTGCCATGCGGTCTCTAGTGCTCGGCCTTAACCCTTCGGCAGGTCAAACACCGCTCGACAAACCATGCGACGTCCCTCTTCATACAGGGCCACCAATACTCTTTCCTCAAATCCAAATACATTTTCGTAGCCCCGGGATGGATCGAAAATTTCGATCGATGCGCTTCCTCCATCAAAGTAGTACGCGTACCGCCCACAAACGGTACCCAAATCCGACCCTGAAAAGTCATAAGCCCTCGACCATCCGAAACGAACTCTGAAACCAAACCAACGACCCGTTCCCTCTTCTGCATCTTCGGTTGCACAGCCTCGGCCTATGCCCCACGAATGACATCCAGAACTGGAGCTATCACGGTCAATCTCAAACATACATCTCGCAGTGGAGTACTCTCCGCCCTGCGGCTCAACGCATCAGCTACCACATTAGCCTTGCCCGGGTGGTACAGGATCTCACAACCATAATCCTTGACCACATCCAACCACCTCCTCTGCCGCATATTTAGGTTGGGCTGATCCATCAAGTACTTCAAACTCTTATGGTCCGTGTATATCGTACAACGAACCCCATACAAGTAGTGACGCCAAATCTTGAGGGCGAACACTACTGCCCCCAAATCTAGATCATGCGTGGGATATCTCGTCTCATGAGGCTTCAACTGCCTCGATGCATATGCTATCACATGCCCTTTCTGCATCAGTACCGCACCCATCCCTAAAATCGATGCATCACAAAATACCACAAAATCTTCCATCCCTTCCGGGAGAGTTAATACTGGGGCTTCGCACAACCTTTGGCGAAGCGTCTCAAAGGAGGTCTGCTGTTCGGGACCCCATGAAAATGCTACACCCTTACGGGTCAATCGGGTGAGTGGCACTGCAATCTTGGAGAAATCCTTGATAAATCTCCGATAATACCCTACCAACCCAAGGAAGCTCCTGATCTCAGAGGGTGACTTCGGCACCTCCCAATTCATCACCACCTTAACCTTGGCCGGATCGACCAATATCCCTTCCTGATTAACAAGATGTCCCAGAAACTGGACCTCCCGCAACCAGAAATCGCACTTGGAAAACTTTGCATAAAGTTTCTCCCATCTCAAAACCCCAAGGACTTCCCTCAAATGCTCCTCATGTTGCTCTCTAGATCTCGAATATACCAAAATATCATCGATAAATACAATCACCGACCGATCCAACATCAGCCTGCATACCCTGTTCATGAGATCCATGAACACAACCAGGGCATTGGTGAGTCCAAAAGGCATCACCACAAACTCATAATGCCCATATCGCGTTTTGAACGCTGTCTTCTGGACGTCCTCATCCCGCACTCTCACCTGATGATAGCCCGACCTCAAATCGATCTTGGAGAACCAAGATGCTCCCTGTAACTGATCGAATAAATCGTCGATCCTCGGCAACGGGTAACGGTTCTTGACCGTCAGCTTGTTCAATTCTCGGTAATCAATACACATTCGATGTGAGCCGTCCTTTTTCTTTACAAACAGAATGGGCGCTCCCCACGGCGAGCTACTCGGCCGAATAAACCCCTTCCCCAGCAGCTCCTGAAGCTGCAAGGATAACTCTTGCATCTCTGGAGGTGCAAGACGATAAGGCACCTTAGCGATAGGCGCGGCCCCCGGAACCAAATCAATACTGAACTCTACTTGCCTCACGAGAGGCACACCCGGTAACTCCTCGGGAAAAACATCTGGAAACTCACGCACCACCGGAACCTCCTCCATTGAACTCGGTCTATCGGAAGCCACTCGCGTATCCATCACATATGCCACAAAACCCTTATAGCCTTGCTGTAGACACTGCCTCACCCTAGCGGCCTAACAAAAGGTTGATCCAGAACGTGTAACCTCGCCGTACACTGAAAGAACTCCCCCACTAGGGTCTCGTATGGTCACCAGCTGATGCTCACAGTCGATAACCACGCCGAATCGGCTCAACCAATCCATGCCCACAATGACACAGACATCACCCATCGCAATAGGAATCAGATCAATCGGAAATTCAACCCCAAAAATCTCTAACACACATCCCCAGAGAACCTCCATGGCACAAATCACTCTATCGGCAGCTATGGAAACCCTCAGAGGCCAACTCAATGCCTCACGACTAACACTGATATGCTGACTAAAGGCCAAAGATACAAAAGACCGACTCGCACCTGAGTCAAATAACACTAAAGCAGGCACAGAGTTCACAAGGAAGGTACCTACGCATAACATAATATAAGCATAATATCCCAACATCAAAATAAATACATAGAAGGAAACGTACCAGCCACAACATCGGGTGCAGCGCGGACCTCCTTCGCAGTCAGCTGAAAGGCTCTCCCTTGAGCTCTCGGCGCCTCGGCCTTCACGGGCCGACTCTTTGTAGCTCTGATGGCGGCAGGAGTAGATCCCTGAGATGCTCTGCACAACTGCGGACACTCCACCTTCCGATGTCCGGTCTGGTTGCAGTGAAAACACACTGCAAACCCCTTGGGGCAGTCCTTGGCCATATACCCCTCCTTGCCACATTTGTAGCAAGATCCCGCTCGACAGACTCCATCATGACCCTTGCCGCACTTCCCGCAAGTGCGGCCCTTCTGGCTCCCTGGTTTGGGATCAGCGGGCTTGGCCCGCTTGGCTGCCAGCTGAGACTGTGCTGGTCACCGATCCCTCCCCTGAGACTCCGCCTCCTCCCTGGCCTGAGTCTCAAGCTCAATCTCCCTCTTCCGGGCATTTGCCTGAAGCTCAGCGAATGTCCGATACGAGGAGTTCGCGGCGAACTCCCGAATATCCCGTCTCAAAATGCTCAAGTAGCGGCTCATACGTGCCTGCTCAGTGGACACGTGCTCAGGGCAGAACATTGCCCTCTCATGGAACATCCTCGTGATCGCTGTAACTGACTCAGTACCCTGCTTGAGGGTCAGAAACTCCTGTGCCAAACGCTCCCTCTCCACCTGGGGAACGTACTCATCCCGGAACATGGTAGTGAACCTCTCCCAGGTCACTGCCGAAAGCTCAGCAGGCATAAAATGCGCCGTCACAAACTTCCACCAGTCCTTCGCTCCCAAGCGTAGCTGGTTCAGCGCGAACCGAACCTTCAGATGCTCAGGAGATGAGCAAGTGAAGAAGCACCCCTCTATATCAGATATCCACCTCATAGCTACCACCGGATCCTGTGTCCCATCAAACTCTGGTGGTTTGGTGTTGTTGAACTCCCGAAACATCAATGCATCACCTCCCTGGGGTCTCGCTGCAGCGATCGCTGCGGTAGCCGCTGCAACAGCAGCCTTAGAAAGAGCGGCATAACGCTCGTCAAACATCTCAATCAGTGCGGTCCTAATAGACCCGAACATCTCTGGTATCTCTGCTCTGATGACCGCAGCTACCTCCTCATGAATGATTTGCCGAATCTCCTCATCACTAGCTCCGACGCCCTCTGGCATATGACGTGTCCTCACCATGATCAACCTCTAAAATACAACATATGATAAATTAGAATCCACTCGAGCATACTCACACTCGACAATCCATCCCTCCTTGATTCTTGGTATTCCAAAGATTCTTATTTGGACCGTGCACCGCCCCGGTGCTTTCAGTAGTACGGGCCCGATACTAGTGTCCACACCGTCTCAGTACACACCCCAAATCTTCCTCTTCGGATCCCAAATCCCAAGTACTCTATCATGCGTAGACCACTCTCTAGTAGATATCTCATAAGCCCCTCGTTGCTACCTACTCACTCTCAGGCATCTCATAGCAACTCACCTCTCCCTAGGCTAAGGCATCACAAATCAGGCCACTCTAGTCATAATAGCAATACCTAGCCTACTCTAGCATGCAGATACATCATATCAATATCAATATTACATAATATAAAGGTATTTTGGGAATTCACCATTCGGGCGCTGACTGATCGTAAACACGTTTCTTCCTTGAATTTGTTTCTTTTTCAAGAAAATCTTTTACTCTTAGAAAATTTAAGTTTTCTTTTGAAAATATCTTTCCAAATCCTCAGTTTGAGTTCAAATACTCCCGAAGGTGTACCCGAATCCCTCAAACCAAGGCTCTGATACCAAATTGTAACACCGTAAATTCCAAAACAAAATTTTCAAATTTTCATAAAACATAATTCAATTAATATTCATAAAACAACCATATTAATTATCCAACTCAAGTCAATACAAAATCCCAAGATCACAAATGTATAAACTCCGTGTGTGTGTACGGATCAAGCCGGCGCCTTCCCGCAGTCGTCACTAGTACCTGAAACAATAGCATCAAACACTGTAAGCACAAAGCTTAGTGAGTTCCCCAAAATACCACATATAACACATATTAGCCACTCAAGGCTATAACTCTATGGGTCCGTGCACCCAAACCCTGTGAACCCTCAGGTTCTATCTCTGATAAACATGCACCACATAAATCACATAGAAATAATGCAGTACAACACATAACATACATAGCATACAAATACTCTATCACATAACTCTAGTTACCTACTCAAGGTAAAGTATAGTGAGAAGACTCACCTAGCGTATCTCGGTATCTCACGAATCCCGGAAATCCCTCGTGCTCGATCCTCCGAGCTCTAATCCTCCTATAACATCATATGTCTCTGATTAACACTTTATATTTCTAAGGTTGACTATTCCTAAGAAGTCAACACAGATCAACTCCGGTCAACGGTCAATGGTCAACTTTGACCGGACTCGGCGAGTCTAGACGTTTTCACCAACTCTCAAGAATTCCCTTCCTACACGTCGAGTACTCCCCCTGACTCGACGAGTTCCACCTAGAAGAATCGCGGGGCCACCCCGACTCAACTCGCCGAGTCTCAATAACAACTCGGCGAGTCCCAGTTCGACTCAGTCCACCTGTCGTCCCTCTCTAACTCACCCTGACTCACTGAGTCAACCTATGACTCGACTCGACCACTCACTGAGCGAACTCAAGGCAATCTTCAAACTACTCGCCGAGTCTGTTCATCGGACTCGGCGAGTCCATGCCATGCAACCACTCCAACTTGCTTCTAAGGTCAGATTTGCTTCCACAATTTATAGATCTGGCCTTCCTAGACTGATTCATCACATAAAGCCCCTAGCTTGGTGTCCATAACACACCCCATGGCTCATAAATAGCATTTTGACCTAAGGCATAAGGATTCCAATCCAAAACCTCCATTGATTCCCAAAAATCTTGGGCAAAGGGACACTCTGGACCTCCAAGGGTCCAGATCTATGGTTTAAATCACTTAAGGGACCAAGGGAGCACTAGATCTTGCCACAAGAGGGTTCAACAAACCCTAAATCAAAATAAACATCAACAAGGAAGAGGATAGCTTGAAATTATTACCACAATAATGATGCTTTGGACTCCAAACTCTCAGAAATGGCTCCACTTGCTTTCCCTTAGCTGGTCCTCCCTTTCCTTGCAAAAATGACACCTCCAAGATCAATAATGGCCTCTTACTTTGCTCCAAACGCTCACACTCGATTAGGGTTTCACTCAAGGGACTGGTGAGCACAAATGACGGCCATAAGGCCCTTTAAATAGGTCCCAAACCCGAGAAATTAGGGTTTCATTACACAGCACGGACTCACCGAGTCCATATCCTGGACTTGCCGAGTCCAGGTGCGATCCCGCGACCAGATCCGCGATCCTACTCGGCGAGTCTGAGCTCCAACTCGCCGAGTCCCCTCTCAGAACACCAAAATCATAATCATAAAAGATACCTGGAAATCCGGCTGTTACACAGCTAGACCCAACATTCCGCCAAAGCCAAAGGCGAGAGCATTCTAGATGACACTGGAAGCCGCTAAAGATGAAGCCGATGTCGCTTCAGGTACCTTTCTCGTTAACAATTTGCCTGCCCAAATTTTATTTGATTCTGGAGCCAACAACTCCTTTATATCGCATGAATTTGGTAGAAAACTAGCATTGCCTGTTGATAGACTAGATAATGCTTTATTAGTCAAAGTTGCTAGTGGCAAGTTTGTACCTGTTAGCCATCGTATGAAAAACATCTTAATCGACCTTAATGGGAATAAGTTCCACGAGGAATTATTGCCTATCGAACTTAATGGTTTCGACATCGTGTTGGGAATGGATTGGCTTAGTGCCAATGATGTCGAGATATTGTGCAAGAAGAATATAGTGAATGTAAACCCGCCTGGAAAAGATTCGTTTATGGTGTATGGGGACAAACGTCGAGTGAATTCTGGAATCATTTCCCTAATGAAAGCCAGAAAGTGTTTGACAAAGGGATGTACATCATATTTAGCATTCGTGATTGATGCTAAGAAGGAGAAAAAGGTGATGCAGAGTATTCCTGTGGTGTGTGATTATCCGGAAGTATTTCCCGAAGATCTTCCTGGATTACCACCTGATAGACAAGTAGAGTTCAGAATAGACTTGTTACCAAGAACCACACCAATAGCAAAAGCACCTTATCGATTAGCACCGACGGAGATGAAGGAGCTGATGATGCAACTTCAGGAGTTGTTGGACAAAGGTTTCATTAGACCTAGTTCATCACCCTGGGGAGCTCCGGTGTTATTCATAAAGAAGAAAGATGGAAGCATGAGGATGTGCATTGATTACCGAGAGCTGAATAAGGCAACAATAAAGAATAGATATTCGTTGCCAAGGATTGATGACCTATTCGATCAACTACAAGGTTCGAGCTATTTCTCGAAGATCGACCTAAGGTCAGGATATCATCAGCTGAAAGTAAGAGAGCAGGATATAGAGAAGAATGCGTTCAGAACTAGATATGGACACTACGAGTTCTTGGTTATGTCGTTTGGACTAACCAATGCTCCGACAACATTCATGGATTTAATGAATAGGGTCTGCAATCCGTTCCTTGATAAATCTGTGATAGTGTTCATAGATGACATTCTGATTTACTCAAAAAGCCAGGAGGAGCATGGCAGACACTTGCGAGAAGTGTTAGAAGTCTTAAAGAAGGAGAAGCTATATGCTAAGTTCTCCAAATGTGATTTTTGGATTCGTGAAGTCCAATTCTTGGGTCACGTGGTCAACCAAGAAGGGATAATGGTTGATCCAGCAAAGATTGAAGTTGTAATGAAGTGGGAACAACCGAAAAGTCCCACGGAGATCCGAAGCTTTTTGGGATTAACCGGATATTACCGAAGGTTTATCCAAGGCTTTTCTTCGATCGCTACTCCGTTGACAGCTTTGACCCACAAAGGAGCTACTTATGCTTGGAGTGAGAAGCACAAAGAAGCATTCGAGAAGCTAAAGAAGAAACTATGCGAGGCACCGATACTTTCTCTACCCGATGGAGTTGAAGACTTCGCTGTTTATAGCGATGCGTCTGGGGTTGGATTGGGATGTGTTTTGACCCAAAGAGAAAAAGTGATAGCATATGTGTCTCGACAACTGAAAGAGCATGAAAAGAACTACCCGACTCATGATTTGGAGTTGGCAGCGGTAGTTTTCGCTCTAAAGATATGGAGGCATTACCTCTATGGCACGAAGTGCAAAATTTTAACTGATCATAAGAGTCTCCAATATCTCTTCAATCAGAAAGAGTTAAATATGAGGCAACGACGCTGGCTAGAGTTACTCAAGGACTACGAGTGTGAGATACTTTACCATCCCGGTAAAGCTAATGTTGTTGCTGATGCTCTCAGTCGGAAAGTCAATCTTGAAAGGAAAAGGCCAAGAGCGTTGAGAATTGAAGTTGTCTCGACTATTTTAGAAAGTATAAAGAAAGCTCAAAGTGAAGCTTCTGAAAAGAATGACCGAAAGGAGAAACGTTTGGGCAAAACGTTGGTGTTCGGTGTAAACAGTCATGGACTGAAGGTGTTCCAAGATCGGATTTGGATACCTAAGATAGGAGGAGTCAGAGATCTTCTGATGGAAGAAGCTCACAAGACCATGTACTCGATTCATCCCGGTAGCACTAAAATGTATAGGGACCTGAAACCCTACTACTAGTGGCCGATGATGAAGCTTGATGTTGCAAAGTATGTGGCCGAGTGTGTGACTTGTGCGAGAGTCAAGACACAACATCAGAAACCGTATGGGAGTTTAGAGCCTTTACCTGTGCCTATGGGTAAGTGGGAAGACATTGCTATGGATTTTGTCACTAAACTACCCAGAACAAAGAATGGTCACGACATGATTTGGGTGGTTGTTGATCGATTCACTAAGAGTGCGCATTTCATAGCAGCCAGGGAGAAATGGTCTATGGAAAAGCTTGCGAATTATTATGTGAAGGAAGTTGTGAGACTTCACGGTGTTCCGCTAACAATTGTGTCGGATCGTGATAGTCGTTTCACCTCAAGGTTTTGGAAATGTCTACAAGAGGAAATGGGTACCAAGTTATGTTTAAGTACAACTTACCATCCGCAGACTGATGGTCAGAGTGAAAGAACGATACAAACACTTGAAGATATGCTGAGAGCATGTACCTTGGAATTCCTAGGTAATTGGGATGAACAATTACCATTGGTAGAATTTTCCTATAACAATAGTTTTCACTCGAGCATTAAGATGGAACCTTACCAAGCTTTGTATGGACAAAAGTGTCGTACGCCGTCTTGTTGGCTTGAGGCTAGGGAAAAGCAGTTTATGGGACCAGAGATGGTTCATCAAACTGCTGAAAAGTTGAAAATAATTAGGGAAAGAATGTTAGCAACTCAAGATCGTCAAAAGAGTTATGCTGACAAAAAGCAAAGACCGATGACGTTTGAAGTTGGGGATTCGGTTTTGCTTAAAGTCTCGCCGTGGAAGGGACTTATAAGATTTGGTAAAAGGGGAAAGTTGAGTCCAAGGTTTATTGGACCGTTTAAAGTTCTTCAGAGGATTGGGAACCAAGCTTACAAGCTCGAACTACCAGAAGAACTGAATGGAATTCATAACACTTTTCATGTGTGTTATTTACGAAAGTTCACGAGGGAAGTTCCCGACATGATTCCATTTTCGGAGTTGAGAATCGATGAGAACAAAAGGTTGATTGAAGAACCAGAGGCAATTGTTGACCGAAAGACTAAGAAGTTGCGACGCAAGATGGTCGAGTTAGTGTTTGTCCAATGGAAACACACGAATGGGCCGAATCTCACTTGGGAGACGGAGAGTGACATGATGGGTCGCTATCCGCATTTGTTTGTTGATGTGTGATTCCGGGGATGAAATCATTCTAAGGTGGGGAGAATTGTAACGCCTGTGTTTCTGGGCTTGCCATTTTTAGCAATGTGATTGTCTAGGTTAACCTTTGTAACCCGTTTTGAAATAATATAAGAGTATTATTTGAGTATTATGTGTTTTGTGCTTAATTGCTTAATTATGTGGTTTGATTAATTAAGAATAAAAATAAGCATCAAAATTTAAGTGTAAAATAAACTCGATATCTTTAGATAATGTTGTAGTAGTTGAAACAAGGTTTCCGAAGATATAAAGAATGCCGAAATCCGAGTTATAACGAGGAAGTTATAACCTGTCGAAGTTTCGCGACAGAACCGGCAACGTTGATTAACGTAAAAAGTGAAATTTATGTTAGAGCGATATTTAGCCTTAGTGATCTAAACGAGAATCCAAGATCTCGTTGTTAGTATCAAAGCGATAAAAAGTTAGGCGAGAACGGACGTCAAACGAAGAAGTTATGAATTTATAACGAAATTTTCTGTCCCGGCCTATTAAAAATAAATAATAAAAATAAAGTCAAAATTAGCCGACGGAGTCTAAACGAAAGTTGAAGAGCGTAGTCTCACCTTCGCGTGGATATAAAGAACGTCGAAAACGGAGTTCGTATGAAGGAGATATGAATTTTCGAAGTTTATTAAATAATTTATAATTAAATTTAATTATAAAATCTGGCCTTATCCGAAGACGAGTCACCGGACTCATCCTGAGTACGCCCAGTGTACTTGAGTACGCCCCGCGTACAGCCAGAGTGTCGACACTTCGGATGACGCATGCAGTGACGCATTTCGGAGCCCGTACGCCCCGTGTACTCCGAGGCATCAGCCTCCTATAAATAGGATGCGAGGGGTCCGAGTATTCTTGCTCATTTCTTCTCCTCTTTGTGCCGAAGCTCTGCGTTTTTACCCCCGAAGCCCCGGTAATATTCCCGAGTCCCGAAGCAAGTCCCGAGATCCCGAAGATCCCGAGAAGTGCGGTTTCCGAGCCGAAGCTCTGCCCGCGAGAAGTTCGATTTTTGTAGAGATCTTCCAGATCTGCTGAGGATTACTACTTCTACAAGCCGTAGTGCTGTCTGATCATCTTCTGATCAAGTGAGTGTATACTACCTTTCATAAACGCAATAATAATACAAGTATGGTTTGAGTGTATTAAGTTTATTGTCGTTTATACGTGTGAGTGTGTAGTTACTTTCTTCTAACGCATAATTATGAAGTATTTTATACGAAATACGTGTTATATGTATAGTTTTGTTGTTATGTAAGTGAATGTATATTCACTCTCTTTAATCACATAGATCTGATTTGTTTTCTATAAAATACGTGTTATGTGGGTATGCCTCATCTGTTGTGTGGAATATATATTGAATGAAAATGATATACAGGTTTCAAACTATGTATAAAATGTATATTTTTATCTACTAATATGTTGGGTAGAACAAGGGTAGATAGTTGGTGTGTAATAAACAGATGAGAGGCCTCGATGTTGTTGTTGTTGTTGACCTAGTTATTCAGTGGAGTATGGATAACGACCACAGACTCCTTCTAGACAGTCTCGTGGAACGCTAGCAGGTTCATAACCTGTAGGTGTTGTGAACGATGTGTTCACCGGTGTACTCTATCCCCCTCATGGTTGCCTTAGGATATCTATTGTTGAGGAAACCCCTTGGCTGTAATGTCCGTCCCGATGAAAATCCTAGATTAGGTCCCTTGAGATAGATGTTGTTTTAGGGACGTAAAGTGAGGATAACGGGAATGGGTAATCGGGATAGTGATTGGTTGGTGAAATTAAATATAATTTATTTATTGTGGGTTGAAAACCCTATATGCTCACCAGGCTCCCAAGCCTGACCCACTCAGTTTTATTTGTATTACAGGAAGTGGCGCAAGGGCGTAAGATGGACGAACCATCTAGTTGTTTTGTTTACAAGTCTGTATATGTATATATTTGTTGAATGACTTGTAATGTTATTGTTTATGCTTAATGGTCTGTATCGGAACATGACACCCCGAGTTTTAATTATATAATGAAAATGCATCTCTTGATGAAATGCTTTGATAAATATTATTTTATCATGTTTTGTTTTGGGAACAAATTCCGCAACTCTTTCAAATCAAAAGGATTTACTCTTAATTTATTTTAAAAGCATAAATGAAAATCGGTCTTTTCTGGCCGTGATTTTGGGGATGTCACATGTTGGACACGTTGACTTGGAGCGATTTCTCAGCTAGGTTTAGGGTGGAGTTTTCGCCAATTATTGAGGTGCAACAGTAGGCCCGGGAGTTTCAGGATTTGATGCAGACCACTGAGACTGTGGCGGAGATCACCGCCAAGTTCAGGGAGAGGGCCCTTCTTGTTCTGCAGTATGTCGCGGATTAGGAGATGAAAAAGGCCCGATATCACGAGATGCTGAGGGCTGACATCAGGGAGTTCGTGAGCAGGTCCGGTTGTAAGATGCTGGAAGATATGATTTCTCGGGCCAGGGAGAGGGAAATTCATTTGGAGCAGATCTGGAAGAGGAAGCCGGATGAGGTTCAGGTAGCCGCGAGTTCGGGCAAAAGGCCCAAGAGATCGAATTCGAGATCGAGGGATTACCAGGACCGCAGGCGGTGCGGAAGTGTGGCAGGGCGCACGGGGGCGCGTGCAGGAGTGGTAGCGGTGGTGAGTCTGGCTTCTTCAAGTGCGGTCGGACTGTTCATTTTAGCAGGGATTGTACTATTACTACCACTCAGGGAACAGACTTGATATGTTTTCATTGCAATCAGCGGGGCCACAAGAAGACCCAGTGCCCCAGTTTGTTTTCAGCAGGACGGGTGATGGCACCTGCGCCTGCAACCTTGAGGATCACAGACGACCGTCAGGGCCGTGCAGAGGCGCCTGCGGTAGGAGGCAGGGCTTTTTAGATGGCTACTTTGGAGACGCGGGCAGCGTTGGACGTTGCAGGTATGCGACTTCCGTTTTCAGTTCTTTTATTTATGCATGATTATATTGTTATGGTTCTGCATCATTATCAATATGAGTATTTTATTTTTGAGCGGTTTGATTGTGATCGAGTTATATGCCATCTGCATACCTTGGATATTTGGATAGTAGTTAAGGGATGAGTTCTGTTGGAAAAGGTTACTTAGGGTGCAGTAACTGTAGTATAACTTGGAGGGACTTGGTATGTCTCGCTAGTTCAGAGTCGTATAAGTTTTAGAAATGGACAGGTTAGATCCCTAGCTATGGTAAGATTGGGATTCCTCAACAGATTGATTATGGAATGGTAGCAAGGATTGGGATTTCTATTCATTGAGCAGCGAGGTGTAAGCAGGATCGAAGTGGGGGAGAATCCTCCAAGTGTACAAGGGTGAGAGCACGCAAATCCAGAACAAGTACGTGATTTCTAAGAAGGAAAAGAGGTAGTTCAGTGTTTGATGGATTGAGTAGTTCAGGGTCGGGAGTTTGAGAAACTCCCCATTAGTTCGTGCGTGTAAGGGTTATGGTGAGTATGTGGTTCGGAATTCAGGTTGAAGGATCGCCTGTAGGACTCGTGTGAATCAAAATGAAGATCTTGAGGACAGATAGTGTCACACCCCCAAACCAAGGATGGCGGAAACGTCCGGGGGTGGAGGACTTCATGTATAGTATCATAACCACAATTTCAATAGTAATTTAAGCAAACACAACCAACATATATATAATTGAAAAAGTTACATCACTTGTATGAATTACATGTTTCAAAATCAATTACAATATGTTGACAAAAATATGAAAAGTTTGACGCCTTGACGTCCCATCCTCAAAAGCACTTGATTACCTGTTTAGTGATTTCCTGAGAATACAAGTTGTTTGAAAAGTGTCAACACAAAGGTTGGTGAGTTCATAAGTTTTTGCTATAAAACTTAATAGAAGTCTTTCTCATGTAAATGTCGCGTTTGTTTCAGAAAAATCCGATATTTTCCTTAAAATCCGTATAATGTAGCCTTATGACCAAAGACCAAAATGTATAAGAAATCATTCTTACTTAGTAGAAATGTCATGAGTTTGAATTGATATAAAAAGTGAATTTAAATCAACATAAAACCAACTTAGGTTTTATGAAATCCCGTAAACTTTATGAATTGTTATCTCCCTATGTGAGTCGATATAATCATACTATGACTATATGAACCTGCCACGACGTTTCTCAGGCGTCACGAAAATGAAATGACATTTGTCACCCGTAGACCTGCAGGTCCCACTGTAGCTAGCAGCAAGGTGTGGGGTGTCAAACCCAATATAGATCTATATACAAGTATCACGTTCTCCCTCCAGGAGACTCTAATTATAACTACCAGGAATTATATTCCGCACTCGGACGTACGGAAAGAGAGATTGTCTCACAATTTAGGGTAACAAGTTTACGTATAATGTGTTTGAGTGTAAATCTTTTCTGTATGAATGTACCCTTTTAGTACGAGTGTGTTATGCAATATATCATAAACTATATCTATTATGGTTTATCTAAAACGTTTGTAATATGTAAGAACTCTTTTATGGAAATGTATTAGTGTTATGAATTCATTAAACTATACTTTTTATAGTTTAATATACGTATTCTAAAATGAATGAATAATATTTATTATGAATGACTTAGTTTCAGTTCATGATGATAAATTAACAAAGAAACACATTCAATAATTAGAACTTATGATTGTACACTTTGCTCAACATAATACAAAGTGTTATGATATTTACATGCTATTGGCCAACTTTAGCCGGTCTGCACTGTTTTGGAAAAATCATAGAAAAATCATACGAAGTCGAAAACTAGATCTGTAAATTTTGAGAGTTCAAAAAATGTGTCTAGTTTACTCATAATTTTTATCACGATTTTTAATGATCTCCAACTTGGGTGAAAAAGTCCATAATCACATACTGGTCCGGATTGTTGTTTGAAATGATAGGCAGTTTTGTAAAAATCACCATAAATTGTAGAAAAATCATATGGAGATGTGCAAGTAGTCATTTTAAAGCTAAGATCTTGAACTATTTGCACCTTGTACAGTTTTGAAAACAAAAATGTTTAAGATGCCCAAAACAGTCCGTGAATGGAGTTGAACTTTTCTGATGAAGGTTGTTAGAAAATTTTAGTTATGTTCTTGGTGTTTTAACTTGTATTCCCCCCTTAAAAACTTGAGAAAACATGAAAATGTAGGGGTATGAACTAACCTTAAGTGATTTCAGTAGATGATTGTTGAAGAATGGAAGTGTTTAACTCAAGAACACTTGGAGATGCCTTGAAGATTTTCGAGAATCTAACATCATAGTTATGGAGTTTGTGTAAGAAATCAATGATTTGAGTAGAATGAAGTGAAATAATCATAAGGAGGATGAATTATACTTACTAAGAGTGGAAGAACACTTGAAAATCATCCTTGAATCTCGAATTTGGTGGAGAAAAGTTTGAGAGAAAAGTGGTGTTTGATACTTAGTGAAAGGAGAGAAAATGAGAGAAATGAGGAGAGAGGATGTTTATTCCAGCTCTAAAAACATGGGAATGAGTGGAAATTGAGTGGAAGGGACATTGAAGTGACCTAGGTAAGGTGGGGAGGTGTGACTGGTCATATAGTGGGTGTGGGGTGGTTGCTTGTGACATAAGTTAAGGCAAGGTCAACACTCCACCTTAAATAAATCCCCCATTAGATCTTTATTATTTAGATAATGATTTTCATCAAAATATGTTTAAATTATGAATATTTAGGGTTTATTATGTTAAAATATAATTTATGGAGAAAATCCCGCTTTAAAATCACGAAAAACGGTCTTAAAATGTTAAAAATATCAAAAAAGGGGCTAAAAGTGACAAAATTTCGAAATCTGGCCGAGTTTCGGTCTTCTGATGCTGAAACCGAGAGGAGAGAGGGCAGAAACCGAGAGGGGAAGAGAAACCGAGAGAAGAGAAGAGAGGGAGCAGAGACCGAGAGGTGGGAGAAGAGAGAACAGAGACCGAGAGGAGGGAAGAGATAACAGAGAGGTGCGAAGAGACAGAGAGGAGAGAAGGAGACAGAGAGGCGAGAGGCGAACAGAGACAGAGAGGGGCGAGGAGACAGAGAGCCGAGAGGAGGGAAAGGAAGCCGAGAGGCAGGCATGGGGACCGAGAAGGGACAGAGACCGAGAACAGAGGCTCTGTCCTCGCGAGTTTCGGCCCGAGAGGCCTCTCTTCTTGGTTTCGGTTCCTAAGAAGGGTTTCGGTTCCTAAAGCCTATTTTACTCGTTTTCACTCCATTTTGAGCCGTTTTTGACCCGGTTAAGGGTCGGAATGACTCGAATAATTCTAAAAAGTTACGGGAACTTTTGAGAGAGGTTTGGGAGAGATTTCACATACTTGGAGATATTTAGGAGAGATTTGACATTCTTGGAGAGATTTCTCATACAAAGAGATATTTGAGAGAGATTTCACATACTTGGAGAGATTTGAGAGAGATTTGACATTCTTGGAGACATTTCTCATACAAAGAGATATTTGAGAGAGATTTCACATACTTGGAGAGAATTGGGAGAGATTTGACATTCTTGGAGAGATTTCTCATACAAAGAGATATTTGAGAGAGATTTCACATACTTGGAGAGATTTGGGAGAGATTTGACATTCTTGGAGAGATTTCTCATACAAAGAGATATTTGAGAGAGATTTCACATACTTGGAGAGATTTAGGAGAGATTTGACATTCTTGGAGAGATTTCTCATACAAAGAGATATTTGAGAGAGATTTTACATACTTGGAGAGATTTGGGAGAGATTTGACATAGAGAGAGAGAGAGTGAAAACGATTGAGAGAGGTTCCATGTGTGACCATTGTGAGTGTTTGGCTCCGCAACGCAAGGTTCTTGAGCCCCGTTAAGTCATGATTAGGGATCCTACACACTCCCGATGAGTATGCAACATGGTTTTATCAGTTTAGTTCATTGATTAGCACTAAGGCTCAGGAAATTTTAACACAAGACTTTTCCCAAGTGATGTTTTCCCATTAATATAGCAAGTTATACAGTATGTACATAACACAAACCCTAATACACAAGGTTTAATCGAGTTGACCGGTTTGACTTGATGACTTGACTTGACTCTAGATTGACGATTGTCACATATAGCATGGGATGCTTTCATGTTAGTAGACAGTGGCAGAGGCAGCAGGTAGATCATGGAAGAGCGGCGGGAGAGCCTCAGCCTTCTTCAGCAACAATCAGTGGTAGAAGGTGTTGTAAGACTACGAGGCAGTCGTAGCATTCACTAGCAGTTAGTGGTGGAAGGTGTTGTAAGACTACGGGGCAGCCGTAGCATTCACTAGCAGTCAGTGGTGGAAAGTGTTGTCAGACTACGAGGCCGCCGTAGCATTCACTAGCAGACGACGATAGAGGGTGATGTAAGACTGCGGGTAAGCCATAGCATTCCGTAGTAGCTTCGTTGGCGGAGTCGGGGCGAGGACCTTATCTCCTAGCATTCAGATAGGTATCAAGAATGGGTAATGCATGAAAATGATGAGAAGTTTTCATGTATAGCCCTTGAGAGGTGAGACCTTGGGAGAGGCCGCTCTAGAATATAGTTGGGTGAGACCCGCGGGCGAGGCCCGTATGAGAGTAGCAGTGTAGATGAGACATGAGAGCAGGATTGCTCAGTAGTATGGTTGGGTGAGACCCGTGGGCAAGGCCCATGCGAGAGTAGCTATGCAAGTGAGACTCGAAGGATAGGGGCGGGTGAGGCCCGTACGTTTTAGCAGCACAGGTGGGACCTGGTAGGGATCTTAGAGTCAAGATAGGGGATCGGGGATCCTAGGAAATTGTATTGCCAGCATGGTAGAATAGATTGAGCAGTTATAGGTGGTTGAAGTTTCGTCGAAGGTCGCTGGGAGCGACTAGTAGTTGTGTTGGGTCAGCGATCGGTGGGAGTCGGTAATCCAGATATTGATAGGTTGGTAGGGACCAGGGTAGTCTCAGTTCATCCGGAATCCAGATAAGGAATAGTAGAATTTCCAGTCGGTAGTAGTGTGAGTACGCAGCGTATGGTGAAATTCAGTTAGTTGATCGTGGGGTGCTCGACACCAAATGATAGTAGAAAGAATGCCAAGTGGATACTGGCGATGATGACCCGTACTAGGAGTAGCGGGAGTAATAGATTTGGTGAAGACAGGGTCTTCACAGTGGCAGAGGAAATAGATGGTTATGGAGCATTACCTTGGGAAGGCAAGGAAATCGCGCAAGGAAATAAGGGGTGAACCCTGTGGGTTCGGTTGCTGTACTCGGAGAGTACAATAAGGATTGTCGGTGGATTAATTTGGGTTTCCAAAATGTTCAGGGTCAGGGTTGACCCGAGATTATTATCCGCAAGGATTGACGTTAGTCTGAATGATTGAGCAGAAGGCCAGCAAAGGTAGGCAGTTGGTGTTAGAATAATTGGTGGGGTATTGGAGGCAGATCGCAGGCAGTGGATCATAGCAAACTTCGAGGATGAAGTTTAGTTTAAGTAGGGAAGAGTTGTAACACCCAAAGTCTGGAAGGCCAAGAAAGGAAAGAGAGCCCTAATTTTAAAGGGCGACTCGGCGAGTCTAAGGGGGAACTCGGTGAGTCCGAGCGGGATCCGGGTCGAGGAGTAAGTGACCGACTCAGCGAGTCGGCCAAGGGGACTCGGCGAGTCTGGTCTGTGCGAGGAAAACCCTAAAATCGGGACTTGGAGCCTATTTAAACGTCTCATTCTTTCCCCTAGGGTTCCTTTACTGCCTCTTTCACCCAGAACATTGAACCCTAAGCCCCATTGTTGCTCATTCAAGCTTCCAAGCCATTTTTGGGGTGATTTGAAGGAAGAAGAAGAAGGGGAATCATTGAAGCTTCAAGGGTTGGCCTTAGATATAAAGATTGGGGAAGCTTTCTGAGTTATTGAAGGTATTAAGTCGTTCTCTCCTTTAGATCTAGTATGGTTGTGAGTTTTGGGGGTTTTCTAGTCATGATTAGTTACCTCTTTTGAGTTAGAAGCCAGATATGAAGTTGCTACTTCAGATCTAATCATATTATGGCCTTGAGAAGCATAAAGTATCAGCCCTTAAGTTGATTATGGAGCCTCTTTGCCTTAAACCCTAGTTTATGGTGTGTTTTGCCTAGATCTCCTTCTCTACACGTAAAGTTTGCAAATTTACGTGAGGAATAGGCTTGGGAAGGGTAGATCTACATTTTGGAGTCCATGCATGACTCAAAAGTCCTCTGCATGTAAGGATATCTGAATGGACTCGGTGAGTCCTTTGAGTGGACTCAGCGAGTAGCATGAAGAGCAAGAGCAACTCGACGAGTGGGATGAACAGCTCGTCGAGTTAGATGAAGATTGTCTTGTACTCGGCGAGTCTCTTCTTGGACTCGACGAGTCAGGTCGCGAAACCCTAAACCATTAGAGTTGAGACTCGAATCAGTGAGTCGAGTGGAGACCCGGTGAGTTGGACAGGTCAGAACTCAGAAATCGATAGACTCAGCGAGTCATGGACTTACTCGGCGAGTCGAGGCACGAAAGGAAGGACTTTGAATAGATGAACTCGGCGATTCAGTAGGTTGACTAGGCGAGTAGGGTTGACCTGGGAGGTTGACCTTGACCAGGACTTTGACTTTGACCATAGTTGACTTGGTTGTCTCTCGGGGGTCAGATAGACTCAGTGTTGCATTAATATTGGTAGTTCAGGGAGCAAGGGGAGCAGTAGTTCAATGAGTTGTTGGGCAGCAGCTAGTGAGATCATCAGCAAGTTCAGCAAGTGCAGGTGAGTTACCATTTGTGTGAATGAGTCTAAGGCCACAATGTCGGCCTATGTAGTTATGAGTAGAAGACTTGGGGGTTAGCCCTAGGCACAATATGCTAGTATGATATTCAGGACGAGGTCCATTAATAGCGGGCGGCTGCCCAAGGATTTGTTTATATGATAGTTTATACTTGGTGTCTGTGTGATACATGTATGTGCCTGGTAGGGAGGTGAGTGTGGGTGAGGTCCCGTATCTCACTAATAGTAGGGTGTGGATGGGGTTCCATATCTCATTAGTAGCATAACAGGGGCGAGGCCCAAGTTAGGGAAGGAGTGAGAGTGGGTTGGGCCCGTATCTCACTACCAGTAGGAGCGTGGATGCGGTTCCATGGCTCATCAGTAGCAGGACAGGGGCGAAGCCCAAGATAGGCGAGGCCTTAGGACAGGATCGGTCGTATGTGTAACGACCCAATATTTAAGACCAAAAATTTCTTTTAATAAATCATTACTTAAAGTAAAGTCATCATTCCAAAACATAATATGAGTATAAGTTTTCAAAACACATGTTCATTATCAGAGTAAACATTCCTAGGCTGTCTAATCTATGGTGTGTGCCATGCGATCACCCCGAGCTCTTCCCTCCGCTACCGAAAGTACCTGAAACCAAAACTGAAAACCATAAGCACGAACCTTAGTGAGTTCCCCACCCTACCACATACCATGCATAACCACATACTGCACATACTAGGCCACGCCCACTATCTTGGGCCTCGCCCGCTACAACGGCCCCGGCGCTCCAGGCCCCGCTTGGCTTCGAGCCCCGCTCGGATACAAATCTGTTTTACTTAGGCCTCGCTTGTCACTGGGCCTCGCCCACCAACAAATAATACACATAAACATTTCACAACACATAACTAACACATCCAACTGGTTCTGTCCTAAGGCCTCGCCTATCCTGGGCCTCGCCCATGTCCTGCTATTGATGAGTCATGGGACCCCGTCCACGCTCCTAATGGTAGTGAGGTACAGGCCTAGCCCACTCTCACTCCTGTTCTAGTTTGGGCCTCGCCCCTATTCTGCTACTAATGAGATATGGAACCCGATCCACACTCTGCTATTGGTGAGATACGAGACCTCGCCCACACTCACCTCCCTACCAGGCACATACATGTATCACACAGACAACAAGTATAAACTATCATATAAACAATTCCTTAGGCACCTGCCCGCTATTACTGGACCTCGTCCTGAAAATATACTAGCATACTGTGCCTAGGGCTAACCCCGAGTCTTCTACTCATAACTACATGGGCCGGCATTGTGGCCTTAGACCCATTCACACAAAGGGAAACTCACCTGCACTGGCTGAACTTGTTGATGATCTCACTAGTTGCTGCCCGACAACTCACGGAACTCCTGCTCCCCTTGCTCCCCGAACTACCAATATCAATGCAACACTGAGTCTAACTGACCCCCGAAAGACAACCAAGTCCACCCTGGTCCAAGGTCAAAGTCCTGGTCAATGTCAACCTTCCATGTCAACCCTACTCGCCGAGTCACCCTACTGACTCGCCGAGTTCAAAATGATCAGATTCCTTCCATTCGTGACTCGACTCACCGAGTCAGTCCATGACTCGCCAAGTCTACCGATTTCTGAGTCCTGACCTGTCCAACTCACGGAGTCTCCACCCGACTCACTGATTCGAGTCTCAACTCGAAGGGTTTGGGGTTTCGCGACCTGACTCGCCGAGTCAAAGAACAGACTCTCCGAGTACAAGGCAATCTTCATACGACTCGACGAGTTGTTCATCACACTCGTCGAGTTTCTCCACAACTTCATGCTACACGCCAAGTCCACTCAAAGGACTCGCCGAGTCCCTTCAGATCTCCTTACATGCGGAGGACATTTGAGTCATGCATGAACTCCAAACTGTAGATCCACCCTTCCCAAGCCTTTTCCCCATGTAAAGTTGCAAACTTTACGTGTAGAGAAGGAGATCTAGGCAAAATATGCTATAAACTAGGGCTTAAGGGCTCCATGATCCACTCAAGGGCTGATACTTTACGGAATTCTAGACCAAAATAAGCATGGATCTAAGGTAGCAACCTCAGATCTGAACCTTTAGCTCAATGGTTACTTTTAAGCCAAGAATGCCCAAAACACACACAAAGATCTAGGTGCAAATGAGGGGAGATAGCAGCTTGTTACCTCCAAGATGAACACCACTGAAGTAGATCTCGGATCTACACCTCCTCCTTGAAGCAACCTACTTGCCCTTCAAGTTCCTTTCCCCAAAGTTCCTTCCTCCAAGCTTTAACTCTCAAAATGATGGAAGCTATCCCAAAATCAAGGGTGCACTAGCTCTCTAGGGTGATATGGGGGCTGAGGGAGGGACATAACACCCTTTAAATAGGATACAACTCCCGGGATTAGGGTTTTCCTCGTTCAGACCAGACTCGCCGAGTCGGTCGCTTACTCCTCGACCTGGATCCCGCTCGGACTCGCCGAGTCCCTCCTTGGACTCGCTGAGTCTACCCTTAAATTAGGGCTTTTCTTTCCTTTCTTGGCCTTCGAAACTTTGGGTGTTACAGTATGAGTTTAGCTTATGTGTTGTGATATGTTTATGTGTTATTATTTGTTGGCGAGCGAGGCCTAAGTGAAACAGATCTGTATCCGAGCGGGGCTCGAAGCCAGGCGGGGCCGTTATAGCGGGCGTGACCCAGTATGTGCAGTATGTGGTTATGCATGGTATGTGGTAGGGTGGGGAACTCACTAAGCTTTGTGCTTACGGTTTTCAGTTTTGGTTTCAGGTACTTCCATTAACGAAGGGAAGAGCTCGGGGTGATCGCATGGCACACACCATAGATTAGACAGCCTGGGAATGTTTACTCTGATAATGAAAATGTGTTTTGAAAATTAATACTCTGATTATGTTTTGGAATGATGACTTTGCTTAAAGTAATGTTTTATTAAAAGAAATTTTTGGTCTTGAATTTTGGGTCGTTACATCTAACTTCTATTGGCTTGATATGGTTTGTTCAGAATGGAATTTTCGGGTTGTCACAGCCACTATCAATGTATCATTATTCGTCAAACTACTCGTCATGAATAACCTGCAAAACATTAAGCAGATTTAGGAACCCAAAGTTTCTTAGGTCCTTGTGAACCTTTTCCAGGATAGGGAATTGCAAGAGAAATATCAACCATGTATGTGCGTTTAACTAAAGTTGTTTCAACTTTTCTTTTTATGGTGAACTTTAATGTTAGTTGATTAATGGGAATTAGTGTTGTTGATCTCAGCTTTCTTTTGAATCTCTTTTGGAAGATTGTTATCTTCAGGAAAGAGTTTTCCTTTTCCCTTTAAATCATTTGAAGGACGAGAATTTGAATGGGAACTGTTGGACTTAGAAGTGACTTTGGATCCCCTGTGTTTTTTATTGGACATGTATGGATGGGGACCGAAACCGATATTTCGGTTGCTATTGGGTAAAGGACTGAAACCATTCTTTCGGTTGTTATTGGATGAATGACCGAAACCACTCTTCCGGTTGTTATTGGATGGGGGATCGAAACTCTCCTTTCGGTTGTTGATGGATGAAGGACCGAAACCGTTCTTTCGGTTGTTATTGGATGGGGGACCGAAACTCTCCGTTCGGTTCCTTTTTGTCGAGGGACTGAAACCACCCTTTCGGCTCCTATCGGTAGAAGGACCGAAACCACCCTTTCGGTTCCTTTCAGTAGACGGACCGAAACCTTCCTTTTGGTTCCTTGATTCCTCTTGCGATTTGTGCTTGCTTTCTATCCTTATAAAGTGAGGATTTTAAGATTTCCAAAATTGTTTTCTTTCTGAGAGATTCTTCTTGTATCTAAGATTTCTTTGATGCTTTCTTTCAGCTACCTATTTTGGATTTCTATGAATATTGGCCTTACCTTTTGAAGTATGAGCACAACATTCACTTTTTGTTGATGATGTCTCACTAGAGGTTTGCACAAGTTCACTCAATGGTGTTTTGGATCCACTTGTGCTCGGTACATCATATCTTATTGGCTCATTTAGTGGTTCAGGTATGTATCTACCTTTCACTCTCCATGAAGTTTTCTGAGATAGACCCTTCGTCTCATCAGCGTTGTCTATTAGGGCCGACCAGAAAAACTCGTCACATCCGCCAGCATTGTCTTTGTCTACCATAGTTGTTAACTCTGCAGTTTGTTGTGGAGTGACGCCTAGTACTATGTAGACTTGATTTGGAGTGGTTTGTACCTTTTGGTACACAACAGCTTTAGCTTTGAGAACCTTGGTTTTGTCGGTAGATGAGCGAGCGAACTCAACAAAGTTTTTAGAAATTAGGTTTTTGCGTGACTTAGGTTCGCTTTTGACAAATTTAGAACAGTCCACCAAATCCTCTACAGAGATTTCACTCAGATCATCATCCTAATTAAGTTCAGAATCATTTTCAACATCAATTTTATTTTCCGAACTTAATTTGGCATTCAAAGAGTTAAATTTTGTACATTTTCGGTTCTCAATTTTAATCTATCATTTTCGTCTAACAGATTTTTGAGCATGTCCTTGTGGTCTTTGGACTTTATGTAGAATTCAATTTTGTCCAGACCTATTTTATATGCTAGAGAAACTTCGTCAAAAGATACAACGCTTTCATAGTTGTAGGCTTCAACATCGATTTCATCCTCCTTTAATTCAAAGAAGGGCAAAATCATGTGATGTATCTTCTTTCCTATTTCACAATCAAGATGCAATTGAGTGATATTAAAATAGAGTCTTTTACCAATTAAACAAAACACATTTCGCTGTTTAAGGAGTTTAAGATTGTCTCTTTGCAAATAAATAGATTCATCCTTAGACCTAATTAACTCCTTCTCCTTTTGCTCGATCCACATCCTCCTTCCTCACTCTTTGAAGAAATCCTACTGATTTGATCAGTTAGGTTAGAATTTGTGACACGGGTTTGGGTGAGACTGCTACTTATGCTCGAGAATTTAGATTTTAAGCTATTTAATTCCTTTTCATAATTAGTAACAGGTATTTGTAGAGAAGCAAGAATATTTTGTACCTTTTTGATCAACTCATCACATTCGTTGATCTGAGTACTAACAGGTTTGGCAGCGAAACACCTGTCCTCTCGCTCCCTTTCGTCTTCAACTCCCCCGTCAGTTGTGTATCCCCTCATTTGAGACACACCTTCGGTTACCACAAAGCACCTTCTTGTTAAACGTTCTTCTTTTGCCAGCATTGCTTTCCCATGAGTGGGCTTTCAGACTTCATCATCCTCGGAACTGACTTTCTTTTCTTGATTTCCTCCAATCTTCTCAGGAGGCTCGCTTCCTCATCTTCTTCGTTTGTCTTTTCTTCTTTCTTTCTCAGCATGCAATCTTTTGCAAAATGATTCTTGCCTCCACAGTAATGGCAGTTAAATCCTAAGTCACCTCCAACTTTCGCTTCCTTCTTTGACTATTCAGATTTTGACTCCATTTTCGGTTCCTCCTTGATCTTTTCGGCACTGTAACTACCCTGCCAGTTTCGGTTCTTGTTGGCTCGGAATTTCTTCTTAATGAATTTTCTGGGGTTAGACACCATCATGGCATATTCCTCACCGGTAAGATCATAATTGGCAAGATCCAGTTCCTCTTATTCTTTAATCGAACTCTTTCCTTTAGAGACAAGAGCTAAAGAACCCAGACTGAAAACCACATTCGTTTCCTTAGACAAAGCACTCTCATGGGATTTCAGAATACCCACTAGTTTTGCCAGAGAATATGACTTGAACTGTTCATGAGCTTTAACTATTGATACAAGAGCCATCCATTCGGGTCTTAGACCATTCATGAAAGTAACCTTTTTGTTCGATAACTTTTCTTTCAATCCCATGCTTTATCATTTTACTTAAAAGATGATTGAAGCGATCGAAAGCTTGAACAATTTTTTCTTCAGGATTTTGCTTAAAGTCACCAAATTCAGACAACAAAAGAGTTTGGATTGAATGTTCCAAATCTTCATAAGTGGAGTACAATTCTTTTAATCTATCCCAAATATCTTTAGCAGTGGCACAAGAACTTACCAAACGAAACGTATACGACTGCAATGCAAACCTTATCATCCTCAGGGCTTTAATGTTGCATTGAAACTTTTTCTTCTCATCCCGAGGAATATCTTTGACATTGTTGAGAAGTTGATTGTACTCTTTCTGAGTTTTTACAATCTTAGAGGTGCTTGAGTGAGTGAATGGGCCTGCAGTAATTGCTTCCCAGATCAGGTATCCATTGTCCTCCGATCCAATCACGTAATCTTCAAAGTGATGTGTCCAAACTTCAGAGTCTTGCGCATATAAGATTGGTATCCTTGTCGCAGAACCAATGTCATTGGAGATGTTGATCAGATTGGTTTGTGAATCATCCAAGGACATTGTACTGACTTTAGATCGATAACCTGTAAAAGATCAGACTTGTAATATATCGTTAGGTTTAGGTCAACAATTAATGAGATACATCAATATATAGTGACGGCTCAATTAATATCAATCAATGCGGAATATAAAACCCTAAAAACTTCTTCGATAGAAGAGATGTGTACGAATTACAAAGTCTCCTGCTCTGATACCAATTAATGAGAATTAAACTAGAGATCGATTAGATATTTCATAGGTGCGATTATGGAAATCAAACAAATGAAAAACAGTAAAAGAATGAACAAGAAACAGAATCAAATGTATGCTTATGATTCAAAACAAAGTCACGCCTCAGCAGATTTCAATGAAGAACTTCCACTGTAGAGGCGAGCTAGGGTTTTACAAAACTCAGAGAAAATAAACAATGAAAGCGATAACATCTAAGACTGCATGCATGCAGCTTATATACTAAACCCTACTACAAAAACATGCACGGTTGGACAGGCCCAATACCGGCAATCTAAGTTGGGCTAAGGACCAAGCCCATGACGCAATCTATTAGACTCAACACTCCTAATAATAAATTGCGTTGTAAGGAATAAGAAAGTAAATATCTGGTCTTAAATAATGAAAATTAATACCTAAATATTTGTAATTAAGAGTTTAAGACACAGAAAGGGTTTAGTGTATTGCTTTCTGCGTGTGTATGTCTGTTATGCACATGTGTATGTGCGTGTTTGTGAGAAGAGAGAAAGACATAAGACAGATGTGTGTGTATGTGTCATAAATATTCGATAATTGTGATTATGGTAAGATAATAAAGGGATAATTTTGTCGTTATAAAAAAATAATTACAAAATTACTAAATCTTCCACTTTTTATAATTTTCTTTCTTAAATTAACTGGAAAAAAATATTGAGAGAAAAAACAAACAAATCTTTTGTCCCTGTTTCCCATCCTTTTTTCTCCTTGCACTTAAAATCAAAAAGTCGAAAACTCACAAGTATGATCATAAAAATATATTAAATTAAGTTAGAAATATCTTAAATTAAATTACATACGTAGTTGTGTGCATTCAAATGTTTTATGTTTTATACGGAATAAATGTTTGACAAGATAAATAAATCTATTGCTTAAATTTTTTATCGTAATAGTTTAAATAAATAAAACACATCAATTCACATATCATTAGTCACATGATTGCAACCAACCCATGTTGTAGATGTTTCCTCATACAACCACAACGACATGATGTACCTAATCATGACAAGATCAATTATAGTTAATATATTATTTAGTAGGCTATAGTTGTAGCTCATTGTTGATGAATTTGCTCTACAAAATACAACAACATGATGTACCTAAGAAATAATAAATAAACTGGTAACAATATGGTATTGATGCACAATTATTAAATCAATGTTTTAACACTAATTTTTAAAATTCAAACTTGTCCTTTTCATATAATATTATACAATGCACAAAGGTTTGTTACTAATACGTAAAAGTAAACCAAGTTACTTGTTTGTTGCTAGAAAATTATAAAACAAACAAGTCATGTGTTCGTTGCTTAAAAATGGTAAATTGCATTTGATATATATGTTTCTTTCCACTAAGATAAGAACTTCTGCTCCTACCTTCATTTAGAGTTACAGTCTTCGTTTTTTGAACGTACCATAATAATTTGGGTTAATATTGTAAAACATTTTATATTTTTTGATTTATTTAGTTTAAACCTAATAATTTTCCTTTTTAAATAAAAAACCCTAGTATTTTTTCCCAACTTTTTTAATAGTTTTAATGGCAATCTTTGGGTATTTGATTTTTTTTAGCAAAAAAGACTAAATTTTATTTCTTCTAAAAAATTATCAATATATGACGAACTTTTTGGTCGTGACTCATGTCGTTTTTTAAATAGAAAAAGTTATGTTAAAAATATTCATTTTCTGTTTGGAAGTAAGACAACAAATTCTCCAAATATTTCCCTTTGTTATGTCGTTGACTGCGAAGAAACGAGATTATAATGGCTAGTGTCGTAGTAGCTCAAGTGTCTGTTCAGTAAAGCTATGCATGTCTTCGTATATTCCCAAGTGACCAAGCTATTGTTTCAAATTTCATCCCTCTTGAGTCCATAACTTGATGAATTATTCATTTATAAAAGTATAAACCAAGAAAGAAGGTGTCTATATCTCACAAGCCTTCACCTAATGTGTGTGAGTGTTGTTAGAGGTAGGAATCCTATTCATAAGATGGAGGTTTTATGCTTTATGGGTTATATTCGAAAAAACTTCTTAGTAACAGTTTAGAGAATTTTGAGGGGATTGTATGGCTTGAATGAGATTTTGATGGTGGTGGTGGTAGTGGTGGTATTCGTGATGGGAAAGAGAATGTCATCGCAATGACGGAGGAGATGAGACAAAAGGATAAGAAGGGAGAGAGGTAGGGTGAGATGGGATGGGTATGGTGGGCCTATTGTAGTTTAATATCAACATAGATTGTAATTAAATAAATAAAGCAAAAGATAATTAAAAAAGTATAAAATTCATTTTACATGAATCAATGACCAACTATGTAAAAAAACCGAAACCATACAACAAAGTTATGGACCATCCTTGCAAATTCGGAAACGAGAGGGTCCGTTTATGTAATCTTGTCTTTATAATAATAATAATTTATAGATTATTAGTATTTTAGTTTGAGATTTTTGTGAAGAACAAAAATGATCCCATATATAACCAAGTTAGGGAAAGATGTATTATGCAGATTGATGGGTTTTTAAGCAAAAACACAATAATCAAGCACTAACTTTAAATCCACAAATGTATGGATTTCCGAAATTTATGGTTCTTATTGAATGCATCGTTGTTGCAAAGGAAGCTACTTTATTAAGTAGTTATGACATTACATTTTTGTTCCATTGATTCAAATATAACGTTTCATATCGAACAAGAGTTTCATCTGTGGGGTCCATTATATGTTTATAATAATGATAATTAGTGGTTTGGAATGTTAATGATAGGGTGGTGGGTGGTGTAATGATATCGAAACATGTGCAGAGAGAGCTAAAACCCGTCGTGGATCTACAAGACTAATGAACAAGTTGGAGACCTTCTCCGGCATTCTCAGTGATAACCCCGACCACAATCCTGGTAATGTTGCTTTCCTAATTTTCTTGTAACTTTTAACTTGTTTTAATCATCCAATGCTTTTGTATTAATGGATATGATTAGAATGTTTGTAAACCTCAACTCTAAACTTTAGTTTCCTTGACAACAAAACCAAAATAAATGATGGTCCCAACTAAAAACACAACCTCACTAGGATTATGGAAAACAAAAAACGACTTCATTAAGTGAGGGACCATTACCATATATATGGTACATGGATGGAAGTTTAAAGTTTTGTCTTTCTAGAGTAGATTAAATTCAATCATACCGAATTATTCATCTATATATGAAAAAACTCTTATATTATTTTATTTAAAAAAATGAAACACGCCTTATATTTATCTATCAATTTTATCTAGGGCTCACAATGGAGCAGGGTTGACCCTATCCGATCCAAACCCGTAACAATTATATGGGGTTGGACTATAGTTTTTGATCCGTTTACCCGTTAATGATCCGTACCCGCTAACCCTTTTATTAAAAATGTCGGGTATGGATCATCACTGATCCGCTCCATTTATAACCCGCCCCATATAAATTTTAGAATTATACATTTATATTTTATACTACCTAAATTTTACTTTAAATTCCAATCGAAAGTCCAAAGACTAAACTATTTATACATAGGACTCGGGGACTCAACTTCTAGACTTCCAGTCTTCTCCCAGGAATCATGATGTCATTTCATTTATATTTCATCATCTAATCATCAATTTCATTTATATATCAATAAATTCATTTATCAATTGAGGGTCAAAAACCAATTGGAAGTAACTACAATAATGATTTTAATTCCAATCGAAAGTCTTCGAGTACATAATGTGTTTTCTAAATCAACATTTGTTTTATTTAATAAATGTGATTTTATGATTTAAGTAAAATGTGCTTGATTATTCAAAAAAAAAAAAAACAAACAAACGGGTTACGGGGCGGGTTTGGATATCTGCTGATTCGATGGATAAGGGTATGAGTTTGATTATTCAAAACCCTGCGGGTTATGGAGCGGGTTTGGATCGGGTTTTGGAACTTGTTAAAAAGGTTTGGATCAAGGTCGATTCGCTCCAAACCAGCCTCATTGCCAGGTCTAATTTTATCCAAATTTTCGGTAAAAACATATTAATCATTTTTATTTAAGTGATGTAGCAATTAAATGTGATGTGGTTGATGTCATGGGTCATCTTTGTCATCCATTTGACATTTTATCATGAGGTAAAACTTGATCAACAACTATATCACACGATTCACATCACATCTTTACCGAGTTTTACCTTTTGATAAAAAAATAACATCAAACATGTATGTCGTCCCTCATTGGCCACAATTGTAAGATCATTTAAAATGAAACTGATTAATAGGGTTTTACTTGAAATTTGGATAAATTGATTGGTAAAAAAATAATGTTTTTCTAAATAAAAATAATAATATGAGTTTTTGCAAATATAGTTGCATGATAGGTTGTATTTTTTTTATGTATTTTACCCTACAATCAATTTGAAGTTTAATGCTCATTGAACTATTGAATGAGAAAATAATTACCAAAAATAATGATATACCTACTTATTTTTTAATAACAAAATTCTAACACATATTTAGTATATTAAAAAATAAGTACTTAATAAAGTAATATTTTGTCCATCCATGCCAAAAGCTAAGATATACAAAAAAAGAAAAAAGAAAGATATAATGTGCGTTTATGTACATTATATTTAGATCTAAATAGTAGATATATGTTTTTTTGGATTATGTATTATGTCCATTGACACAAAGGATGGTGGGACCTGGCCTATAAAGCTCATGCCAGTTTCATGTCTAAATTGAATACCGTATCATGATTTTGTATAATTATTTTTAAATTGCTTGAGCGATTTACCATTTTTCTTTAAAAAATAAGTATAAAAAGTAATGCCTCTCACTGTTGTTTATTCACTCTTTCCTACATAGTAATTAACTTAGAATTCAAAGAAAGAATAACTAGCAACGAAATACAAAGTATATAGTTTTGTATCATATAATAATTTATCCAATATTGGTGTAGTTTTCTAAGAATTCTTGTAATCCAAAAGTACATTAATGGGTAAATTACACCAATCATCCCTCGTACATATGTCAGAAAGCATGTTCAGTCCCTATTTTAAAAAATTATCTCGGACCGTCCCTCGTTTGCTTAAAACTTGCATGCTTCGTCCCTCTGGACATAAAAAGACCATTTTGCCCTTATTTATTTCTTTTTTATATGTTTATTAAATATAAATTATTAATCTATTAAAAAATATTTAATTAAATATAAACATCATCTCCATTGTTGATTAAATGTCAAAATTCTTCACGTTCTTTCTCAACTTCAGCTACCACCACTTATCATCACCTATGACCACCGTCAACCACCACTTATCACCACCAGAAACCACCACTTTTCACTCCTATTTCTCTCCCACCACCTATTTTGGAAGATGTGTCTTATGTCCGATCACCCCTTAAATTTAATAAACAAGAACATGAAATCAAAGCTAACTAAACCCTAAACCTGAAGATCAAACCATAAACCTGTAAATAGAAACTCACGAGTTGTAGTATAAGAAGGAGGATTCAAAATCAAACGCATTGGCGGTCAACCCAAACCTCGCTGCTATCGAAGAACTTCATATCGATAATGCTAACCCCCAAAAAACGTGAAGAATCGGACCTCCGACAACCACCCCATCATCATGCACACTTTATTTCTTATGTTACTGATCCCCAAATAGGAGGTGGAGCTCGATCAGAAACCCTAGGTGGCAGATCAAAACCCTAGGCGGTGGCAACGTCTCCATCTCTATGTAGAACCCATCGGAAATAGAGAGGGGACCGCCGAGAGTCTTGGTCCATACGGAGAGGAGATCACCAGAGTCATTATGATGAGTCTATTTCATCTAAACAAGACATCGAACAAGCAACAATTACAACAAAATCAAAAACCCCTAACCTTCTTCCGTTAAAGAAGCAGATCGAAGATTAGAATCCAAGAAGAGTTATCGTATGAAATTGATATCCTCGTTTCTGGGGCTGACGGAATTGGCTGGAGATGGTGATAAATGGAGAGAAAGGTTCACCGGAGGTGGAGATGATGGTGGTGGCCGACGATTTGTGTCTGCACTTTCCCTCTCATCGTATCTGTGTGTTTATTTCTAATTAAAAGTGTGGGGAAAGTGAAGGGGTTTTATTTTTATTTTTTTTAAATCTAATAATAATAAGGGTAAAAATAAATTAATTATAAAATAAAAACGCAAGGGTATTATCGTCATTTCAATTCTGGAACGGATTAAGTTCGCAATAAAATCACCTTTGAGGGATGAAACGTGCAAGTTGAAAACAAACGAGGGACGGTCCGAGTTAATTTTTGAAAATAGGGACTAAACACGCTTTCTGATATATGCACGAGGGACAATTGGTGTAATTTGTCCTATTCACGTGTTTAATTATTGTAGACAGCTACTGGATTTCTTTTCCTTTCCTCTTCCAGCTTTCACCTTGCCTCCACTAAGCCTTTTGTCCCACCTTTATCTGGTTTGACACTCTGAAAACTCAATACTATCCTTACCTTCTTAAACTTCCACTATTGTAGGGTTACAAATGGAAGGGTACCAACGTCATTTAGCTATATTACTGTGTTTTTTCCTGTCATATTTCATTATATAATCTAATGGACAATGGTCAACTGCAATGTTATCAGTGTTCTTTTTACTGCAATGTTATACTTCTCACTGTTGTTTTTCACAGCTTCGTAGTTTTAACACCTAATACATAATTGATAATACATGATTTTTTTTTTGGACTTAATCTGGAGTGACTCAATGGGTTAAGTCAAAAAAACTTGCTTAATGTATTAAGCCACCAAACTTTGACCTAGTTGTCCTTATTTTTTCTATTCAACTTCTCTCAAGTTACAATTGATGAAAATTAGAGTAAATTATTTTGTGAGTAGAAAAAAAAAACCTTAAGCATACACTTTTATCATTACCTATTCAATCACTTTATCCAAACATTAGTTGATGAATAAAAAAACGAGGTCCCTAACATGATTGTCACTGGTTTTTTTAAGACCGTTTTTGTTACACTGGACAACTAAAATTACTATAATTTTTGTCCAATAAACAAGAGGCTTGAATGCACTTGAAACACATTACATGTTTCATCCTTGAGTACAGCCAAATGATAGGCAAAAATAGCCAAAATGGGGCGTGACCTACCACAAGAAGGAACACAGACAAACTATCTTCTTTTTACTTTATTCTATAATAAATGTATACTTATTAAATACTAATAAATCTAGGGCCAAAATTCAAACAGCCAACTTCTGCCTCCTACAAAAATCTTCCATTTATAGTGCTACCCACACACTTGCTACAAACTGTAGATTCAGTTACCACTACTAGAAAAAGGGTGTTTTCCTACGGAAAATTTCCGTAGCTAATTAGCTACGGAATGGCTACGGATTAGCTACAGAATGAGACACCCTAATTTAGTAACGGACTAGCTATGGAATAACTATGGATGTTAACCACTTGGGTTGTGGTGACTTGGTAAGGCATGTGGAAGATATGGTGGATAACCTATTGACCCATGTTCAAATCCTAGCACCACTCAGCCCTTGTGGCCATGGAGGTTCGCCTGCAGTGACTCCAGGGCATGAAGCAAAGCTTTATGTTTGCAGCGGGGGATTAGTCGGTGCGCGAAAGCTGGCCCGGAAACCCTCGTTAGGGAAGTTCCCTTTCCAAAAAAAAAAAAAAAACTATGGATGTTATTCCATAGCTAATTAGTTACGGAATAGCTACATAATAGTTACGGATGTTAACCCGTAGCTATTCCGTAGCTAATTAGCTACAAAATAGCTACGAAATATCTATGGATACAATATTAAACCATTAAATGAGTAAAGGATCTCGAATGTAAGGATCTCGAATGTGCAAACGACTTTATGAACACTATTAATAACTATAAGTTGTTGAAAATAAAGATAATCATGTTTAATAAAGGTGGGAAAAAAAAAACGATGTTTAATGCCCGAAAAATCAAAAATAAGAAAAATTCGTAGCTATTCCGTAGCTAATTAGCTACGGATTAGCTACAAAATTTTTTTATTTTCTATTTTTCAGGCATCAAACGTCGTTTTTTTCACTTCGTTTTTTACACCTATATTATACATGATTATCTATACTTTCAGCAACTTATAGATATTAATATCATTCATAAAGTCGTATGCACCTTCGGGATTAAGTATTCGTTTCACATTTTTAACAATGCAAATCCTATACTTTCACCAACTTGTGATGAATTTATTTTTGTATATGTATATTTACATACATGAAAGTGTTGTGGTATATGTGTACGTGTATGTGTGTATGTATACGTGTTTGTGTGTATTTATATGTGAATGTAGATCATAAGCGTGTTAAACCATTAAACGAGTCATGGATCTCGTATGTGTACACGACTTTATGAATGATATTAATAGCTATAAGTTGGTGAAAATATAGATAATCATGTATAATAGAGGTGTGAAAAAAAATGAAATGGAAAAAACGACGTTTGGTACCCGAAAAATCGAAAATAAGAAATATCTGTAGCTAATCCGTAACTAATTAACTACGGAATTCTAACAGAAAGCATATTCCGTAGCTAATTACCTACGGATTAGCTACGGAATATGCTTTCGTTGGAATTCCGTAGCTAATTTGTAGCTAACTAGCTACGGATTAGCTACAAATTTTTCTTATTTTCGGTTTTTCGGACACCAAACGTTTTTTTTCTTTTTTCGCTTCGTTTTTTTTACACCTCTACTATACATGATTATCTATACTTTCACCAACTTATAGGTTTTAATATCATTCATAAAGTCGTATGCACCTTCGGGGTCAAGTATTCGTTTCACAGTTTAACAATGTAATCACTATACTTTTCACTAAGTTGTGATGAATTTATTTTTGTATATGTATATTCACATACATTAATGAGTTGTGGTATATGTGTACGTGTATGTGTGTAAGTATATGTGTTTGTAAGTATATATATATATATATATACATATATATATATATATATATATATATACATATATATATATATATATATATATATATATATATATATATATGAATGTAGATCATAAGCGTGTTAAACCATTAAACGAGTCATGGATCCCGTATGTGTACACGACTTTATGAATGATATTAATAGCTATAAGTTGGTGAAAATATAGGTAATCATGTATAATAAAGATGTGAAAAAAACGAAGCGGAAAAAACGACATTTGGTACCCGAAAAATCGAAAATAAGAAATATTTGTAACTAATTAGCTACGTAATTCTAACGGAAAGCATATTCCGTATACGAGATCC